>NC_063438.1:14796918-14989969 GCF_020379485.1 Brassica napus
AGACGATTACCATCAGTATCGACCGACGCGAAACTATCGACACATCGACAATGGCCTTACCTGCATCGACCGACATCACATCATTACATCGGTCAACATCATTCCGGTCTGTATATCGTTCTTACTTGTTACATTGAGTCCTTATGATTTATTTCTAACTATAACTAAACTTCCACTGAGATTACACTGGTGAGGTTTACTATATTTATCTACTTATTAGTCTTATTATGTTTTCAAATTAAGTTATTGAGCAAAGAAGGGGATTTGATGAACTTTTAGATTTTGCTAGATATCTAACCACTCTTTAGCACCATTCTATACTTATTGATTGCAGATAGTACTAAAGATACTAAAGTGGACCAACCTGTCAACTATCCACACTTGCTAAGATTGTTTTGAAAGCACCAAAGCTGACCTCCAACACTAAACTTGACACAACTGCTTGTCTTGGGGCTTGGTATGCATGGGATCAGATTCTTCAAACAAGTCTGGAAGGTAAAGCGTTGTGTATATAGATTTATCACTCTTTCTCTCTCTATTTTCGAAATTATAGATAGATAGATAATATATATATATATATACATATATATTATTTATAGAGATTTATTAGGAAGGAATTCGAACATGACTTGGTGGCTACAACCATTAAGGCTTGCTTCATAAGAATTTCATAGGTAAAATGATTAGAACAGGACTTGGTGGCTACAACCATTAAGGCTTGCTTCACAAATAATCCTAGGATATAGGTCAAAAAGAAGTGAACAGGACTTAGTGGCAACCACCTATAAGGCTTGATTCATAGAAGTCTGTCCAATCTTGGTCAATGATCTTGCTAATATAAGCAGACTTTGACTAGGAGAGAAAATTAGTAGAGAGAGAGAGGATAGGAACTAATGTTTACATGCAGGTTCAGATACTTGTTTGAAAGTCCTTGCATCCTGTGATCGATATCCCAAAGGTAAAGCCTGCATTTTTATTTATGCTAAGAATTGAGGTTGGTAGAGGAGAATGACAAGCTAAGATATGGTATAATGTGCTTTTGTGATTATGACTTCTTAGATGTGGATCTGCAATATTGTAGAGTTGATGATTCTAAGTTTCAAATCATGTGAGTCCCTGCTATTTTAAACCTCTTTCAGAAAGACTACCTGTTTGTTTGCTTGAGGACAAGCAAAAGGATAAGTCTGGGGAGTTGATAGACTATGGATTTGACACATTTTCATCCATAGTTTATAGGTCTTTTTACTAATAACTATTATATTATAGAGTCATTTATTATATTTATAAGATCAAGAGTGTTTTGGAGATAAGTGATGATTTTGGAGCGTTTTGGAGATATTTGGAGCAAGCACCGAGATGACCATCGAGCTCGGCCATCGGTCGATATTGGAGAGGAATAATTGATCGTAGTCCTTTTTGTATCGATAGACAGCGAAGCGCGAAAACCCGTTTGTCACAGCCACTTGAAGCCCAAGTCTTCACCATTTTACAAGATTATCCCCTGACGAGTTTACCTTAATTATATAAGCTTTGCCGCCATGTTAAGGCATAGTGTGCTTTTTTCTAGTTTACTATTTTCACACAAGTTTTAAGAATTTTGATAGATTGGAGATAAAATCCAAAGTTCTAATTTGTGATTGGAACTCCATTAATATCTATTTACTATTCTAATGAAGTTTTTATACTTACATGCTGTTATGAATTGCTTAGCCATGTCTGAGTAGTTCCATTGTTAGATTTTAAGGTTTAAACATGTTAGGAGGGATTAGCCCCAACTATAGATTGCTGAGTTGTGATAATCATCTTTAGGATTGTTCATTAATGCATGTGTCTAGATTAGCTACCTAAAACCTGTCCTTGGATTTGATTGATAAAAGCGAGAGATTTATTCTCATCATGAAAACATTATAATAGAACTATGTTTCTTGCTATGAGCAAGGCGAGAGCTGATCTAGTGAGCTTAGTAAGCTATTACTTAACCCGCACATAAAGCTTGACTAGAGCGCGTCGATCGATATCACACTTGAATAATCGATCGGCAGAGCAAAAGGTGTAGTTACAGCCGCCGTTCACCGGGGCTTCGGTCGCCGGCTCCCCTGTCATCAGGTCACCAACTTCTTTGACCTTCCGGCACTGGGCAGGCGTCAGCCAAAAATATATATGTTATCCACAAGTATGTAATATGTAGGTTTTTATCCATCCATTTATATTTATTCACTCGACCCAAATTGGAATTCTTCATTTTTTTTTTCAACAAGGATGTACCGATATCCTATAGGATTATCGATCGACACTTTCTATTGATCAAAATACGACAATTGAGATCAATAGATCTAATTAATAGACAAGTCCAAACATTGCGAACGCTGATGGACTTGTTGACTAAGTAGTTGAGCTTTACATTATCATACATGCAACTCATTACGCATCTGTAGGATTATAATCCCAAGATTCTTGAATAAAAACCCTAAGTCTAATTATTTCCTTTTAAGCACCAAAAACTCAACTAATCAATTGAGCAAACACTTGATTGATAAAAACTGCAATTTACATTTAAATCATTAAAACATTATGCTTAACAAATCATATCAGATTTCTTAAGTTCCATAGCTCCCTGTGAATCGATCCCTAAGCACTACAACTCGACATCTTATTTGAGAGAGTATAAATCATTCCTTAGGGTAATTTGAGTGGTATCAATCACTTAATCATAAACTTATTAGGATCTAATGTGTGTTTTAGCTCCTTGTGGATTTGATCCCTAAGTACTACGACTGAACCTCTTATTTGATAGAGTAAAGTCTCTCATTCGGGTAATTTGGTGATATCAAATTTGGCACCATTTCCGGGGAGCTTCGCTCGCCATTGGATCTTATTAGTTAGATTTAGTCTAGGTTTTATTTTTTTCCTAAAAATTCGCATAAATTTATTTCTTGATTTCTTTCAGATGCATGCCAAGATGTACCAGAAACAACTAAGAAAAAATGCTGCTATTCTCAGATCCCGCAAGTTTGGTGCGCACAATCCGTAAAGAGAGGTGAGCCGCATTGATCGAAAACAACTCAAATCCGTCGACTGACACATGTGAGCTACTGCCGATCTTCACTTCCACCCAAACATTGATCGACATCCATTCGCGAGACATGGTCATGACTCTTTTTTTGGTGCGAGACGAGAATGGAGACCTGCATGACCAGAAGGGTCATCTGCGTAATGCACCAGGTCGGAGGTTAGACGATCGAGGGCTGTAATTTCTGATCTTGATGTCGATGCCACTGCAGCCGATGCTCAAGCTGTAGGTGATGATAATGTGCAAGCTGCTCGACCCAGAACGTTGGCTGACTACAACCGTCCTGATCAATACTACGCCAACAGATCTGCTATTTGTTGGCCTCCAGCTATTCAGAGGAAGGATTTTGAGCGGAAGCCTTAGTACTTTACACTTGTGGGACAGACACCTTACTGTGGTCTCCCACATGAGCATCCTATGGACCATCTGGAGCGGTTCGAGGATTTGGTTTCTGCCATTAAAGTCAATGGAGTCCTTGAGGAATATCTCTTTTTCAAACTCTTCAAGTACTCACTAGCTGGAGTCGCTTCACACTGGCTCAAGCAGTTACCACTAGGATCTCTTACATCTTGGATTGAAGTCAAGAATGCATTCCACCGTAATTTCTTTGATGAGGGACGTGCTGAAGAGTTGAGAAGCAAGATTTCTACATTCACACATGGGCCTATGGAGTCATTCAGAATCTCTTGGATGAGATTCACGTCCTATCAAAGAGATTGTCGACACCATGGATTCAATGAAGTGCAGCTGCTCAGCACTTTTTTCATAAGCATCGCACTGGCATATCAGATGGCTCTGGACACCGCTAGTGAAAGAAAATTCAACACTAGGAATCTAGAAAAAGCTGTGAGACTCATTGAGAACTTGGCATCCAACAACAACACGAAGAACACTGATTTTGAGAGAAAGATTTTGGCCACTACTCTTAGGAAGGAGTAGTTGGACGACGTCAAGGCCAAGCTAGAAAATGTTCATAAGCTTCTCAAAAAGCAGGTTAGTTTTGCAGAAGATGTGAAATTCATCAGTGGTACTGATTTTCAGAATAAGATGTCCGGGAATCAGAGTGGATACATAAACTCCTATGGTAACGGACAGATGATCAACTACAACCAATGTTCGTAGTATCAGAAACCCTACAACAATGAATACAACAACAGCAACAAACCCTACAGAGACTCTTCTTACCAGAAACCACACCCATGAGAGCAAGATTGAAGAAAAGCTTGATCAAGTTCTTCAAGGCCAGCAGCAGCTGACAGTAGATTTCAATGGGAAGATAGATGCTGTCTACACCAACCTGAACACAAAGTTTAACCTACTCAAACCAACTCAGGCCGACTACAAGACAAATATATAAGGGGATCCCAAACCCTAGAACAGGGGATCGACAGGTGAAGACTTAGTGATTAGAGCTAGACGGCTAGAACTAGGGTTCATACTTAATACATTGTAGTTCTGGCTTGTTTACTCAATTACACATCTCTTCAAGTCTATTTCTCTATAAATCTATACGAAATCAAAGCTTGGCCATCAATCCTTGGTAATCACAAGATCCTACACAAAAATCCCCTAACAGATGTAACACGACTAAAAGCACTCAAAAACCCATCTCAACCTTCAGAACACATGGCATATAACTTCGAACAACTTTTAGATGAGGCACTAAAGCCAATGCAAGTTGATCAGATTTCTGAGAGGAGAACCTTGAGGAAAAGAAAGGAAAAGGTTCATAAGCATCTCAAGTGAGGAGTTAACGAGAAGGAGATGGACATCTTCACCAAAAGAGTTCTTCGGATACCCCTGGGAAAATCAATTCGAGGAGGCTTACTTTACCCAGAGGCTGTGGATGTTCTTCAGGGAAACCAAGGAAACTGAGCAGTACATACATAGGATCTTTGACCAGATCAGAGAGAAGATGAAGCAGAAGATTACACTGAAGAAGAAGAGTGATCCTGGAAAATTTGCAATACCTTGCTTGGTTAAGGGTTTTGAATTTCCATGTGCGATGTGTGACATAGGTTCATCAGTCAGCATACTACCCAGGGTAATGTCAGACCTTCTGGGTCTGAAGATAGAGCCTTCGCATGATTCATTCACTTTTGTGGATCATTCTACGAGGAACTCAGGAGGAATCATCATAGTCCTTGAGGTGCAGATTGGAAACGCACTAGTTCTAGTTGACTTCCATGTCCTGGAAAACAAGCAAAACAAGAATCATTCTCTACTTCTTGGGAGAACTTTCATGGCCACTGTAGGAGCAGTTTGCAACATGCAGACAAATCAGTTGTGTCTGACACTGATAAGTCATGATGTTCACTATGATCCAGTCAGAGTTATGAGACGACGGACGTCCGGCACTAGGGTTAACACAAGATTCATTGCAGCATACCACTGCAATTATGAGGATGAATACGAAACTGAGTATTCATGATCGATAGACAGCGGGAATCCACCATCGATTGACATTGACATTCAATCCACCGATCGACCACACGTCCACATAATCGATCGACAACAGTCCTGCGAATGAGACTTTCACTTTGCCATCACACTGCTATCTGCACTTTGACGTTGCTACACAGCCTCAAACATCGATTGGTTACAACTACGATGACACGATCAGCACACAAGACAATTATTCTATTGGTAGTTGGGCAGAGGAAAGCTTTCATGAGAGTTTTGTAGTGAACACTGAACTACCTGAGACGAGATCTGATGAGTATGACGACTACTATAATAGAGAAAAGATCATTGAGTAACATGGTCTTGCCATGCATGATAGATGACTTCTCCATACATCGTCTGCTGATGTAATGTCAACATTGATCGGCAGCAAGCCTACGTCATCGATCGACATCAAAACACGAAACCAGAGAGGAGCAGAGACAACACCCAACCTATAGGTAATGAATCTGCCTCAGCCGTCAGCCGCCAACGATCGACAACAGCAACAATTCATCGATCGTCATCCGATACAAACATCTATTCGAAGAACATTTGAATAATAATACTGATTATGATCTTATTCCTGATGAATTTGGTATTTTCAGATATTTAGTTGGACGAGCACGAGGAATGTATGGAAGTACCCTCAATGTTTCAAAGGAAGATTTTTCAGCACTTTTTGCCATGCATGGATCCGACCTCTTTTGCCAAACGAAGAAAGAATGTGCTATTCGACCGTCGGTTGACAGAAGACCCTTGTCATCGATCGACGGTTTGGCCGCGCCAGAGAAGAACAGCTACAACAAAGCACAGATTGATGAGCTAGTAAATGAAATCTACAGAGTTATCAGTACTTCAGACGATTTTAATTCAAAGAGGCTCGATGACATCTACTATCTGTTCGACAACAATATCAGTTGGTTGAACACATGCATGGATGAGATGATACAAAACCTAGCAATGCTTCAGAAACAACATGAAGTCAGCGAAGGCAGATCGAAATCGATCGACGCTCACACTCGACCATGATCGACGCTAGCATCTAAGCATCGATGGAAGAGGGACTAGCACCATTCGAAGATAGGCCACAATCATCCACCTATCGGCTAGATGGTGTTTACTACCCACTACGTGATGATGTAGACTTCCTGACCACACGTCTGGATGCTTTGCAACATGAGATGGTTATCATTCAAAGACAACTCGATTCTCAAGCAGAACCATCGCCATCAATTGACAGAAGGACTCGGCCATCGATCGATAGAAATTACACAACAGGACGAAGCAAGCGAGTTATTGAGAATTCACTACAGGATAAGCTTGATGAGATCACTTTCTCTCAAGATTTGCTGAAAGAAGATGTCTACCAGAATTCACTTTCAATTCTGGAAGGTATTAGACTTAGTGTCACTGTTCCACCTCTCTTTGGCATCCTTATTTATAAAAGATTGAGATGATTTCCTGAAATGAAGAGGGGTAGGTGCATTATCTATGACCCCACTATTCTAATTCAAAGGAATGATCACACATTGTTTGGAAGAAAGGGTAGATACATTATCGATGACCCCATTATTCGCCTACAACTTTGCCCAAAAAAAGAGAGCCAAAGCGCCATACCCTTCTCGGAAAAAAGGGATTCAGATACTTGTTTGAGTTGCAAGTCCAGATACTTGTTTGAGTTGATTCCATGTGTTAAGTGATTAAAACTTCCAAGGTAAAGCTTACACCTTTTATTTATATGTATTAAATGAGGTCAGTAGAGGGTTAGTCAGACATGATTAGTTAAATTGCTTGATAAATGGAATTGGTTGCTATACTAGGATATTGCATAAACAGTACTTCTAAGTTAAGATTGATTTGATGTGGTTGCAATGTAGTTGAGGTGTTGATAGTTAGTTCTTAAATTATTTGAGTCCCTGCTGTTTTCAAACTGCTTCCAAAGAGACTGCTTGTCGTTTTGCTTGAGAACAAGCAAAAGAGTAAATCTGGGGGTGTGATATACCATGGATTTTACCCATTTTTATCTATGGTATATAGGTGTTTTCAAATAAATTATAGTTTTTTTGGAGTCTTTCTAGAATGTTTTCAGGTTTTGGAGTGATTTAGAAGAAAGTGGTGATTTTTGTGCATTTTGGAGATAAAATGATAAAGACCCGAAGTTGGCCATCGACCACGGCTATCGATTGATGGGCGAAAGAAAAATCTATCAACACACACTATGTGGTATCGGTCGACGGCGAAACATGCAGAAACCAGATTGGGTTCCAGCCGACTTAAAACCCAAGTCACACAAGAATTACCAGATTACCCCTAACGAATTTTAACCTGATATTTATGTGCTCTGCCATTGTTCTAGGCAACACACGCTTTCTACTTTTAATACAACAAAATACTTAAAATCTTAGGTTTGGAGAGAAGATCCAAGAACTCTTTCAGAGCTTTGTGATTGGAACTCCAGCTTCTTTACTATATTCTATTAATGCAATTTACTTATTCTATTGTCATGAATTGCTTAGCCATGTCTGAATAGTTCATTTTGTTAGATTTATAGTTCAGATATTCATGAGGGATTAGCCAGTCCAAAGTATAAAATTGCTAAGTGTCAGGATATTAATCAACTATACTTTTCTTAATGCATGTGTTCTAGAATATCTAACTAGGATTTTGCCTATAGACATTAGGGTTCATTCGGAAGATTGGTTATTTGTCTGAAATAGTTTAGGTATGCTAGGATTGCTGGAAACAAGTGGAAGCTGATTTAGTAAACCTAGTGAACACGTTCAAACCCATCCGTAACACTCCCTGGAAGGAATGTCGATTGACAACTCACTAGTTGCATCGATCGACGGGCTGAAAGGTGTATCGATCGATACCTAGTTGTTGGAATCGATCGACACTTTCTCAGGACCTACAAGCGACAGATGAAGTCCTAGATCCGGTAATAGATAGTCTAAATATTTGGAAGTTGATCGACTATTCTAATTTTTTGAGTTCTAGAATATCTATATATACTTAGTAGTCTATATCTCTAAAATCCTGATTGACTGAATAGAAACCCTAAGTCTAACGTCTCCCATATCAATCCTTAAAACTCAATCAATCAACTGAACAATTACTGGTTCACCACTGCTTATTTACTGCTTTAAAACCTTTCAATCTAGCTTAACTACATAACTAGATAGATCTACTGCGTGCCTTAGCTCCCTGTGAATTATATCCTTAAGTACTACAATTGAACCTCTTATTTGAGAGATTATAAATCACTTATAGGGTAATCTGAGTGATATCATAGTGCGGTCTGACGTTCGCGGTTCGATTTTCGGGCTGCCTTGGCTCGTGGTTGCTGAAGTGGGCCATGCGGTACTTGCTGTAGAGAAGTTTTGAAGCATCCTACAGTTTTTTTTGGAGTGTCATGCGGTTCGGTGATACTCGCAGAATTGATTTCTCTCCTCAACATTGTTGGCGTGTTGTTGGTTGGTTCGGTCGTCCTCGTTCTTCACTCTATGTTTGTAGCATGTTTGGCCTTGATCCTCGCGACCCACATATCTGAACTTTTGCTTGTCGTATCTGGAGTGTCTTTTCGGCTTAGCAGCCTCGGTTTTGGCAAAGATATTTGTTCGTCGCAGCGCTTCTTCCATAGTTCGTGCTTTGTCAAAGATGAGCTTTCCTAGGATGTTCAAGTTGCTGGATGGGGCTTTCTGGTAGGCGGTAAAGATGATTGCGTCGGACATACGATGTGCGATCGCGAACACACTTATTTTATCCTCTACACACCCCATCTGGACATGGTTTTCGTACCCAGCTTGATTCTTGTTTCGGGTGAAGGTTGGAGTTCACGTTCTGTGGGACTTTTTGTTTCTCGTGCTTTCGCAGGAATAGGGTTGCTAGATGATCAAAATTCTGAATCGTCTCAATGCAGACGAACCAGCCGAGGGCTTCCCCCTCGAGGTGTTCGACATAGGTTGGCAGTAGATTGTGTTCTGTTCCTCGGGTTGGAATTCCGTCTGTTCGGTGCGCAGTGGGTTCATGAATGGAGGGTGGAGGATGTCGCCTTTGTCGATTATGTGGTGTTGGTCTTGCTAGACTTCGATGAATGTTTCCTCGGGCTGGGCTAGGTACGGTGGCTTGTTGATTTGAGATAGCTCATCCAGCATGTTTAGCGAACAAACACTGTAGGATTAAAGGGACCCTTTCTTGCACTCGGACGGGAGATGCAGTTTCTTCCCGCCGAGCGTTTCCTTTGCTGTCGGGCGATATTGCAAAGGCGTTGTTAGTTGGTTCGCTGCAGTCTTTAGAATTGAAGTTGTTATTCGAGTCGCTTTGCGTGTTGTTGTATTCGCCTGGTTCCCAATCGGAGGGGTTACGGGGGGCCTTGCGGTGGCGACCCCGGCGTTGCTTCTCACAAGGGTGCAATTTCCTCCGTGTTTTTCCTTCTTAGTTTATGGGTTCACATGTGTAACTTCCATTTTTTTCAAAATGCTTCTTTGAGTTGAGAGATTTCTGATTTGTTCCCACATACGGCGACAAATGTTGAAGTGTGAGTTCGAAAATGTGATTAAGGAATGATTAAAGATGATTTACGGACAAATTAGGTCGGAAATCTCGTTTGTATTAGAAGAAAATCAAAGTACAAAAAGAGATTACAAATGTGAGGCGTGGTTAATATTCAAATTGAGCTTGCTCTTACAAAGTATCGAAATCGCTAAGTCAATTCTATCTGAGTTCGCTTTGGAAAAACTCTGTCCTTTGCTCAGTTAGCAAAGGTCACCTTTTATAGACAAAATGTTCTCTGAATCCGATAAAAAATAACTCGTTGTCCTTTGCTATGATGTCATATATTCAGAATGTGTCGGAACTGATGTCAGGTATTCTCCGATGCAGATTCAGCTCGGCTCGTCCCAAGGTGTTAAATGTGACTCATTACTCTGCTCTCTTGACCAGTCTACATGCATGCTGACTGTATGAATTGCGAGCTCGTCATGTTACTTTTGCCTCCTATGACCTTCGAAGCAAACTGAGCCGACTTTGCTTCTTGGACCTAGGTTAATAGTGAGCCTTCTTTTCAGAACCAAGGACGGATATCAAGGGGGATGTGCAGCCCACCTCCAACAGTAACCTTCATCCGCATGAAGAAAGTATTGTCCGTTTAAGACAAAACTGTCTAATCATTTCTTGTTGTAAAACGAAGGTTTTAGGTCTGAATATTTCTTTGTGTTTTATTTCCTTTATATAAGGGTTACATGAGAGATAAATGGAAATACATAAAAGGAAAGATTACAAATCATAAACCAACAAGGAATAGGAAAACTAGAAGAATGGAAACTCCTTAGCCGCCAATCTCTCTCTCTCTAGGTTTGGGCCGGTTATGGACCGGGACGGTTATAGACCGGGCCGGTTATGGATCGGGCCGGTTATGGACATCCACCAATTGATTTATAACACTCCCCCTTGGATGCCATAACCATTCATGGATTGTAATACGCTTAATGTTGCCTCATTAAAACCTTATCAGGAAAACCCAGTGAGACAAAACCATGATGAAGGAAAAAGAGTACAACACGTATTACTCCCTATGATGTGAACCTCAGTGGAGGTCCTTTAGTTTACGCATCTGATGCGTGATCTTTCCTGAACGTGCAGGTAGGAAGTAAACAAATCGTTCAAGTTATTACTGAATCGTAATTTGACCATTGTGACCTCTCGGGTCTTTTCTCATGTCTTCTGACATCGTGTGTGCATGGTCAAGAAATGGACCTTTGCTGTCGACTATTCATAATTTGGTCGGACAGACTAAACATACTTATGGACAATATATATTGAGCATGGTACCATGAACTTAAAATCTCAGGTCATAAACCTATGTTCCGGTGTATCTTCTACACGGATATGTACCAATGTCTTTGTCCATAGACCTTTCTTTATTATCATCATCAGCCATATTCTAATTTGATTGATTCATGTTGAGTCATAGACTTCTTCTATACAAGTTCATTAACTTATCTCATGAGTGTCCTAGATCATGACATGATCAATGATCATTGCTGTAATGAGTTTTACGATCTTATCAAACTATGGCTCTGCGGCCAAATACACTCATGGATCTTGGTTATCAATCTCTCTTGCATTCGATAATGCCATATACATCAAACATTGCAGTCCTTTCTCCATATTTTGATGGTGTCCCATGACCTCTGTCGCCGTGGGTCATACCACGCACCGGAAGATATATTAGGTCATGGACCTCGACTACACGAGCTTAAGGACTGCGATCATGATGGCTAATCTTTCTTTTTCACTAGCCCGTACTACAATCTAGTCGGTCCATGCTAGTGTTATAGATTTGATAGATAATATGTATCAATCAACTAACCTTTCTTTAGGCTGGTTTAGTATAAAGTAAACACAAGGAATTCAAATTTCTTTTATAAGTATATGGACTGAATTGGATTGTTCTTATACAACTCCTTTACATAATATATGCAGCTACTTTGTTTCAGTCCATGAACAGCTTAGGAACAATGCTGTTTTATATCCAGTGATCCATATGCTGCTTATTACATCATTATATGTCAATCTAATTTCTTTTTTATGACCAGATCTTTATCAATTTCAATAATATGTAGCAGCATCCACCACATAGGAGTTTATCTCCTTATAATATGTTCCATGGTCTCTGTGAGTATCCTTGTGTAACAAGCTATGATCTAATGATGTTAGTAGAAAACATGAACACCTTTAGACCACGTGATCATGTATCATATCTCACGGTTTCTTTTCCCTCACAAGACCCATCTATTTCACTGGTTTATATCAGATGGCGTTTCTATGGACAATACGCCTATCTCTTCTATAGATACTTTAAACTCCACGTTTATCTTATCTTTAATCTTTATGAGTACTCTTTCGTGGGCTCATGATCCTCGCTTATATCTTTATACTCAAGTGCTACTTTCTTATATATCTTTATACAAATATATCTTTTATGTGTCGACACTTATATATATATATATATATATGTGTGGTTCCATTGTGTTCCAGACATGATCTAATCGATTTGAGATTTCATCATCCAGGACCTTTGTTACCTAGTAGCTTGGTGTCCCAAGCTACATGGTTTGGTACCTTAGATGTTTAGCTGCGCTGCCTTTTCTCAATGTCTGGTATGGTTTCTATTTTGACCTCGGATCTGTATTCTATGCACCTTTTCTTTCTGAGGTTCCTTATCTTATGGAACACTTTGGTCTATCTTGTATAGACTATGTAGCAACTTGGCTGTGTCTCTAGGACATCAGATTTCATTTGGTGCTAAGCTGGTTATGACTTAGTCATTCTTTTCTTTTCTTTTCTTTTCGGGTCAGTGTATGGCATCTAGATTAGCTAGCTTTGTATAATCTTTCATTGGACGTCTTAAATCATACTTTTAGTCTGAGGATCTTGCCAAGACAATGATGGTTGATACCAATCTATTTCTCTTATAATTCTTTTGATCTTTATCATTCTTTACCAGCTTATAACTTTCTCCTTCTAATGTTGGATAGTCGGATTCATTGATCATGCAATCCGTGTACCTGGCCTCTATCTGATCACCCATGTTTGGCTTAAGGTCTCTTAGAAATCGTGGAAGAAAGTCATACTCTTATCCAACATATATTCCCAATCCTCTTCCGAGGTTCTATCTTAGACGGCACATATGTATGTGGTGGTTTATTCAAAGTCTCTTAAGATGGTGTATGTCTGGTTTATGACCCGTATTCAATCTGAGATGGGAATATCTATGCTTACTTATATGGCCTGATGCATCTTAACATTATATACATGTAAAACTCGTGATGTCCCTAAGCTTATAGACTTTAGAGTCTGAACCTTATAGGTAATAGCCTGTATGGCCAAGCTGTTATATCCGTGTTTATAGTATGGTCATGGACCACGGGTTTTGTCCTCACTCCCCCCTCATGATCATACTATAATCTGTAGATGCTTGGGACATTATAGCCTAATGAGTTTCCCTTTTGTACATGTTACACAACGTGAGATACTATGGGATAACTCTGTGTGCCCTTTTAATATCAATCTTTGCATCAAGTTTAGACTAGGATGGCTAATCCGGTCATGCCATAAAGTGTATAATTTTCGTGGGGTATACCAATCTGGTTACCATGGCTTTTGCCTCTATCATACTGATCTTTGCATAGTCTAGATCAGTAGAGAATGCAGGTATAGTTTCGACCACTCTTTGTTTCCTTTGCCCATTGTTTCTATATGGAAACCATTCTTATATCATATATCTTATAAACTCATTGGGCTTCTATGGGTGGATATAGAGCATTAGATCTTTCAAGCCTGCGTGCTCTTTTTTAGGCACCAATGTACTTAGCCTCTTTAGGCGCCAATGTACTTAGCCTAGCCGTAGCCCTTTAGGCAATTCTTTACTGGTCGCAGGCCCTTATCTGACTGACTATACCCGCAACATTGCCTTATATTTTGGTGTTTTCTTAGTCATATCTAAAATCATTCATTCATCTTATAATATAAGTTCTTAATTCAAGAAAATCACAAACATAAAGCAAAGCAAACACAAAAGTCGAAATCAACATTATTCTTTTAGACAATCAGATGTTTTAGCCTAATGATTCTCCATTACATATCTTATGGCACACTGACTTGGTCGAGTGTGGTGGCTTAGAAATGCCATGGCCTCCTCTCCCTTAACCATGGCCAAAACTAGGTCCACAACCACGGTTATAGTGATTCCCGTGTCCATGGTCGTATAAGGTAGTTTGGCTATGCCCACGTCCTTTCCATCCATCACGGTTACAGCCGTATGGTTTATCATGATGGACGTGGCTGTTTTCTTTAAAAAAAAATTCTTTTCCTCTGCAGCCTCATTGGCTTCAGGTAATGGGGTTGGTGAGTAATCATTATTGCCTTGTATCTATTACTTTCACTTGCATTATTGTCCTCGATGATACATTCACCGAGGCCCTTTGATTCCAGGACAATCTCTGTGTCTAATGCCCATTGTAAATAATTATCTCCAAAGAGATTTAGGGCAGCATAATCTAGATTGATGATTTTTGATATCTGTAATCATATATCACTCAATCTTTATAAGAAAATAAATCGTGTGACCAAGTAAACAATCGAGTTAATGCATTCCTAATAAACAAGCCTCACGGCTATAGCAATGAGGCCACACGGCCTAGGTCATGTATGATGCGGCCAAGGAAGAAATCAAGTAATAATCAATGCATCAGTAAGTAAGCCACACGGCTATGAGGGCTTAATGCAATACAATCAACGCCACACGGCCATACAGTCATGATGCAAGCAAAGAGGGCTACACGGCTAGATAGATATATGATGCATACGATCCTAGCTATCGGATTCTATATGTGATCAAGGTGATATGATGTATGCAAGCCACACGGCTATGATAGTAAGGTGCAATAAAGGCCACACGGCCAAGCTATGATGCAAACAATCTATGTTGATCCAATCAGAGTTTTATCATCTTAGCAATACAAAATGTGACTAGGGTTTCAAATTTTATGAGAATCAAAATAATCTAGCACCTTAGCTTTCAAGACATCAATTAGATCAGTCAAAATAACAAGGATCAAACCTAAACTCAATTTGGATCAATATCATGCAATTTAGGGTTTCAAGGCCCTTAGAGATTCAAATTCGGTATTTAGGGTTTCAGATTCAATATGCAATTAATCTAGCAGACTTAACTCATAATTAATAGAATCAATCAAGCAAGCAAGCCTTATGGCTAAGATTTTATGCCTCACGGCCAAGAAGAAGCCACACGGCCAAAGCCGGAAAACAAGCCGCACGGCTAATGATTCAATTCAGGATCAATGCATATAGTTTGTTGTGTAATTGCAATCCTAGAATAGATGCATTCTATCAGTTTATACAATGTACTCAACACAAGCAAACCAATCGGCCAAGCAAAGAACAATCATACTTGATTTCAATTTCAATATCATCCTAACATGAGATTCCAAGTGTAATTGCAATCAATCAATGTGATTAGGTTTAGGTATGAATGCAACAAGGCTACACGACCACAAGTATGATTATGTCTAGAATAGTTTGACCTAACCATATAGTTTCAGATTTCGATTTTAAACAATCCTAACAATCTTTCTAGATGATCAAACAAACAAGCAAGTTTCAAATAAAAATTAAAAACCGATCTTCCAAATTAAGGTTTTAGGGATTTCGAAACTTTGATCTTTGATCAAGGGTATTTGATTTGAGATTCAAAACCTTTAAGGTTATGATTTTAATTGATCAATGGATCAATCTCAATTTAGGATTTAGGGGATCAGACTTATTCGAGCTTCGATTTATTCTTTTAGGGTTTGATCTATTTATCCTATGGCCTTTATCTTTAGAGATTTGATTTTAGGGTTTCAATCTTTACAAAACAACCAGATTTGATTCATGTTCTCAGAATTCGAATTACCTTTAGGGTTTTGAAGATTGTAGAACCGGACCACCAAGAGAACCTCGAGCTAGACGGGACGCGAGCTGGAACGAGCTAGAACGGACGCGTGCTGAGGCGCGAGCTCGTCTAGTATCAGGAACGCCTTAGGGCTGGGGCTGATCGTATGAACACGAGCTGGAACGCTTGCAAGAACAGATTAGGGTTCGTCGGGTTCGGATTAGAGTTCCAAAGCAAATCGGCGTGCACTGTAACGGCGCGTGACGGCGCGTCGGTGGTCAGATCGACAAACGGTTTGCACTGACTGATTCGTCTTGACAAGGGCTTCGATTTGATATCTTGATCGTTTACTGGGTCCTCACGGTTTGGGAGAAAGACCTCTTTGAAGTTCCGAGGTAGATTCATTTCGTTTAGGGTTTTAGGGGTTTGGTTTTTAGGTTCAGGGTGTTAGAGGCTACCGTGCTGATAACGTGTTGTAAAACGAAGGTTTCAGGTCTTAATATTTCTCTGTGTTTTATTAATGAATAAAAAGTCCATTTATATAAGGGTTACATGAGAGATAAATGAAAATACATAAAAGGAAAGATTACAAATCATAAACTAACATGAAATAGAAAAACTAGAAGAATAGAAGTTCCTTAGCCGCCAATCTCTCTCTCTAGGTTTGGGCCGGTTATGGACCGGGCCGGTTATGGACCGGACCAGTTATGGACATCCACCATTTGATTTATAACATTTCTATACTTTTTTACATGCTTGGTTATTTTTATTTTTTTGAAAAAACTTGCTTGGTTATTTTCACTAATTTATTTGTTGTTTATAATCATATAGTTAATTCACCCGTGATTATATGCGATAAACACAAATGCAAAGTTGACCCAAAAAAACACAAACACAAATGCAAAGAAGTGATAACCGAACATTTTAAAAGAATAAACTGCAGAACTTGTGACCACCGTAACGCTTTCTCCCCTATATGTGTACATTTCCCCCTTTATTCATTAGTCAAGACGATTCTACATTTGGCTAAATATGTTTTGTACTTTAGCTTATTGAGATGTTTGCCTTTGCTTTTCCTCAGTTTTCATTTACAAATTTCCCTGAAATTTGAAACATCTAAACTTCTTGATTAAGTGTGAATATTGGGTATCTTCACCAATTTAAAAATATATAATACACAACCCTCTTTTATACACGACAAAAGAAATCTTATAATTCGATTCTTTGATTTTTCAGTAAATATTATATAGTATATGCATATTTAACAATTTGAATACGTTTAAGAAAAATAGTTCTCAAAACCATAAAACTGTTAAAAAAGTTGGTCAACGTCATTTTTTCGTGAGAATAATAAAGAACTCTATTATAAAAAGAAATTGGTTCTTAAGTAATAGTATAGATCGTAATTTTATGGCAGGAAACTCGATAGGTCGATTACTCTTGTAACAATACTTTATAGTTTTAATTAATGGTTTGTTAATGTAAAGAGAAAATATACTAGCTACATGTTACGTTCACTTCATAATGATTTTTCTTTTATATTGTTACGATGATTATTTTTACACCGACGATTGTCAAATATAAATGAAGGTCTTCGTTCTTTTTCAGTTACGGTTAGTTCTTAGATATGAAGGCCCTTTCTCATAAAAAAAAAAGAGGTTCTTAGATATGAAATTATTAAATACACGGAACCATTTATCCCTTATATTTTCTTGGCTTAAATTTTTACACTGGTGCTTCAATACAGTTACAATTTAGGTCAGCTCGAGTTTTTTTTTCTGGTTCAAAAGTTCACTTATTCTCGATCGATGAACTTAGGATTTTGGTTTGGATACAAATTTATGTCTACGCTTTATAGATTTTTCCAATGACGGGAGTGTAGGTTTCATCTGATCCTATTACTGACGAAAATAGAAAGTTTTGAAAAATGTTTCGATTGTTTAACTATATTTATCGCATAGCTGTATTGCTATTATTAAACCAAATGATTTAATCTTTGAACCAATCTATTAATTAGTTGACTAATCACTGTTCTTCAGTGGGATCAGTTTATTTAAAATTGGGTTCTCGATCGATTGTGAGAATAGAGACCGCTATTAGCAATTTTTAAACAAGAATTATCTGATTAACAGATAAATGAATTTTACCTACCATTTTTAGGGATTACCTAGATTTAAAAACATAAAACGTGTTGGTCCCAGTATTCAGTAAGATAAGAGGATCGTTTAAATCGTTTCCACACAATCTTATAACCCCACCTATCCGCCAGCATTATTATGATAGTGTCTTAGCAGTGACTCTTTACTTCATTGATTTAATTGATAATACTAAAATAAATAACAACTTTTTGGCATCATTTTCTTTTGGAAAAATATTAGAGCACGTGATGAAATTGTCATCCACATATGCTTGTGTCAAAAAGATTGGCCATTTTTACGTGTGATCTTTATTGGTACTTGGTAGGTACCCACTCCTTTATGGAGAAATGTATAGTGGCGACAGATATTTAACGAAATAAGTGGTATATAATACAACAAATCTCTTATTTTTGCTCTTTCGTAACGTATTTTGTATTTTGTTCTTTTTTGGTGATCGGACTAACGTATTTCCTTGCAAAAGGTATTGTAAGACACAAGATACGAGTTTCTATAGCATTTTTAGGTTGTATTGTGTATGAATAAAATATACCAGAGTTTAATATTCTCTAAATATTATTTGAAAAACATTTTGAAAGTGTATAACGATATGTTCACCATAACATTTTTTCATGTGTCATAACTACAATGCTTCACACAGTGACTTGTTATCACCATATGCATTCTCACAAATCAGATTAAATAACTTTATTTTTAATTTAAATAAAAGAAACAGAATTATGATGTAATACTTGAAAATCGTATCCACAAAAACTTAATATTTCACACAATAAACTTAGGGTGAATTTGTGAAATGACCAAGTTTGGAAAAGAAATTAAGTGCAGAGTACTGATTTTGACATAATGTAATATCTATCAATTGTGCTTCATTTCCACCGGTTTTATCCTTGATTCATACAAGTTACCGGTAGCTTCAAAATGTGGAGATGACATTGACAAAATCTAAGTGTGGCTAATAATTAATGGAAACTGTCACCAATAAAAGGAAGATAACACAGCCACATCACATACACAACCACAAACATTTCATTAATTTTATTTCATATCACCACAAACATTTCATTAACTCCAATGGACCACTAAACCCAAACTCAAATGTAAACTATATTATATATTTATAATTTTAAATAAAATTAAAATCTGAAAATATATATAATATTTTGTGATATTAAACTATAGTATATAAAGAAGGAAAATATCATATTAAACTCTAAACCCAACCCCTAATTACTAAACTCTAAATCATGGCCACTAAATCCTAAACCCAAATCTAAGCTATAATATATATTTAAAAGAAAATCAAAATCTAAAATATATAATATTTTCAAGCACTATACATGCATAGTATGAAACATTGTATAAAATAGTATACAAATGTTTGTTTTATTTATGTTAGTTGGAAATCATATGTAAAATAGTAGAAGAAGAAATAATAGTACTTGTTAATGAAAAAGACGTTCTTGAACTAGACATGACCCTAACATTGTCAAACATTTGAATAAAACTAATTTTATATTACGAGCAATCATACAAAATGGCATAGAAGAGAAATATCAAATTTGAAGACATGACATATAAATCCTAAACCCTAAACCCTAAACTCTAGTTTGAAAAGAAAATTACTAAACCCTAAACCCTAATCACTAAACCATAAACCCAAATATAAACCCTAATCACTAAACCCTAAACCCATATATAGACCCTAAACACTAATCACTAAACCTTAAATCCTAATCACTAAACCCTAAACTGAAATATAAACCCTAAACCCTAATCACTAAACCCTAAACACATATATAAACCCTAAACACTAATCACTAAACTCTAAACCCTAATTGCTAAACCCTAAACCCAAATATAAACCCTAAACCCTAATCACTAAACCCTAAACCCAAATATAAACCCTAAACCCTAATCACTAAACCCTAAACCCAAATATAAACCCTAAACCCAAATATAAACCCTAAAAACTAAGCTCTACTCACCCACTTAAATACTAAAACCCTAGACAAACCCCTAGTTACTAAATCTAAACCCAAATAACTAAAGTATAAACCCAAACAAAATCTATATAAAATGTTGTCAATTTTCTCAATGTAGAAGACATAGTATGGAACCGCTATAAATAGTATAGATGTACTGGTCCACTCCATTTATATTTTCCAAATGACCAAGTTTAAGAACGAAATTACTAAACCCTAAACACTAATTACTAAATCCTAAACCCAAATATAAACCCAAAACCCTAAACTGTAAACCCAAAATTCAAAATCTAATGCAAACCTCAACTTCACCACCTATCCTCTAAATAATAGAATTTAGATTTCTAAACTAGAATTGGTAATAATGAAGATTCCAAATAATCAAATTTGTGCAACATTTAAAAAATAAATTTCATATTACAATCAATCACAGAAAATGACAGTGAAAATAACTATCGAATTTGAAAACATGACATATTATTACATTTTAAGGAATAGTATAGCATTTCGTCTCAAATAGTATGGTATATTTACACAAATAGCTACCCTAAGGAATATATACTATACTATTTAGTTCACCGAATATAGTATTGACGAAAAGTTCATCTTCTTCAATTCTTCATTCTTAGACATGCTGATACGCATTCATTTGGCTCACTCTCATTATTCTTTACTACCATATAGAGATCGTCTTCATCTACTCCTTTTTTCTGACACAGCAACACTTTACAGATCTGCCGTCATTATTATTTGTTAGTGGATATCTATCATGGATCTAACTCTGATACGATAATCCCATCTCATTTGCAAGATTTAAAAACGAAAACAATATGAAAACAAAAGCATGATTGTAAGAATCAGTGAGTTAAGAGGTGGATGAAAAAAATTAAAGAGTTGGTGTGTGTTCTCACCGTCTACGCCTTCATCGTTGCCTCTTTTTTACCACAGTTGATTGTTCTTCTCGTGAGAAGAAATCAATTCAAGAAAAAATCTGGGAAAAAAAATTCATCTACTGTAAAGTTACCAAAATAAAGCACATGTGAGAGAATATGTGATTTTCAAGGGTCACACGTTACTTTTGAGTATTATTATTATTATTAACTTTTCTTTATTTTTTCTTGCAGGTTTCAACTGGTTGTATCTGAGGGCAATATGGTAATATTATGTATAAGAAGGAAAGTGTATAGGTGATGTAGGTTTTTTGGTTAGCCATTAAATTATAATTTGATTGATGGTTATACAACCCAATTTCCCATAAACTTATTGCTATCATTTTAAACTAGAAAATAAATAATATAAATAAGTAAATAAAAAACATTAAATAAATAGAGGAGCTAACGATGGAAGAGGGGTGCTAGACTTAGAGTTTCAATCAGGTTATTAGAACTATAATATATAGATGCTAAGGATTTGATCCTAGAAATTGAATTCAGTAAGTAAGATATTCAACTCTTGTTGTGAGTCTAATCATATGTCCAAATCCTAGAATTCCAACTCTCGTATGTGAATTCAGGAAGAGTGTCGATCGATACTACAGAGCGGCAGTCAATACTTCTTTCAGAAAAGTATTACCGCCCTAATTGATTTGTTCATTAGGTTATCTAAACCAGCTATTGCATGCCTAACAACTTAGCTCATGAGGTTTTAGTTCATGTAATTGACCAGTTCTTGCTGTGCCTAACTATCATATGATCATGTTTCTAGTTAATTACTCTAGAAACAAACAGTTAGAACAATCATATGAAGGCTGCAAGATAATACCCTAGCAATTATATATTTCACAAATTCATTCAAAACCCTAGAAAATTTCTAAATCTAACAGGGATCTACTCAGACATGATAGATGAAACAAAATTTATAGATGAATAGATATAATATAATAAAACCAATAGAGTTATAATCAACCTTTGAAGGAGAATTGATCTTCTCTCGAAACCTACCGGAAAAACCGTAAAAGAAGTAAAAGCATAGCCTAAACAATAAAGTATATGTATATATATACAAATCAGAAAACCAACGTATTTTAAGGAAATTTCAAGAATTGCAACTTTCTCTGAAGTTTTCCTTATTGCAACTTACACTTATATGTCTTAGAGTCGGCGAGGGGTCTTCTGTAAATAAGGAAAACTTCAGAGAAAGTTGCAATTCTTGAAATTTCCTTAAAATACGTTGGTTTGCTGATTTGGAGGATCGACACTAGGGTGGTGTTGGTCGACACTAACTGATTCTCGACAGGTTCCTCTGGCGAGTTAGATGGACCGCTCTTCAGTAAAATTGGCATAACTATTGATCCATGATCTTGATTGACCTCAGACAGGTGGCATTGGAAATCTAACATGAAGCTCTATTATGTGTCAAAATATGAGCTGAATCGAAGTGTGCGAAAGTCTTCATCCATAGATAAATTTCTGACGCCTCTGCACAGCTTCGCATCCCAAATAGTTTCAGAATCTCCAAAGTTGCCCAAACGTACCTGAACCTGAAAAGACTCTAAAATATACTCTAAACACATATAATAGACTAAATAAAAAGACTTATATGATGGTCTAAAAGTGGTAAAAACTATGGTATATCAAATTACCTAATGTGATATAAAATATATATGATAATTAATAATAATCAATAATAAAAATTTGATAACAATTTTTATATCGTCTATCATTTTTGTTTAATGTTCTGTTACTAAAAAAAATTAAACAATCACATTAACCATTTAATAAAAGTTTATATTTTTCTGTTTTTTGTTACATTTTGAAATTTTAAAAATGATTATAAATTACTAAGCCTGTTCCATATTAAAATTTTTGTGATCAGTATTTTAAATTTTTTATTATAAGCATATATATATATATATATTTTATTATCGTTTAAAATAATTATATAACATTTAAAAATGAATAATATTCCAATTTCAAAATTTTATAAAAAAATATAATAATTGAATTGAATTGAATTTTACAATAAATCAAATAAGTAAAGTCATTTTCAATATATTTTTTTATTTTAAAGATATTTTAAAAGCATTTTTATTTTATAAATATTTTATAAAATATCTCATTCCGCATAGAGCACTGATTATGGGAAATTGCCATAAATACCATATTCATAGTATTATTTTTCATGTTTACACATTTAGGATTCTAATAATATATATATATTTTAAAAATAGTTTCAAACAGAATTTTTGATTTTCAAAAAGAAATTTATAAAAAAATTTAAAAGAAATTCGAAAAAAGATTCAAATTTTTTTTTAATAAAATCTTCGAATTTGAAAAAGTATAATTCGAAAACATAAAAAAAATTATTATTTTTTATTTCTTTTATTTTTATTATTTAAATAATGATTTATTATATTATAGATGACAAGAGTATAAGATTCTTTTGTCACTTAATGAAGAAGGCATTTTTAAAAATGTTCCTTTAGTGGTGGTAAAGATGTAAAGTGGTATCGTGAAAGTGGTAAACATAAAATTTCTCCACTGATTATTACATAGTATATTTGTAAGATATTGTCAAGTATGTTATATACGTTATATTGAAATAGGAAAGGACACGTAACATATATTTATGTTCTATATGATATTGTAAGACATATGAGCATACATAAATGATCATAAACCATATAAGTAGAAAACCTCATTTAATAGATTTTCAAATTAAAAGAAATATATATATTTTTTTAATATCGTTTAAAATAATTACATAACATTTTTAAAATCAATAACTATTCTAATTTCAAAATCTTATAAACAATATAATAATTGAATTGAATTGAATTTTACAATTAATCAAATAAGTAAAGTCATTTTCAATATATTTTGTTGTTATTTTAAAGATATTCTAAAAGAATTTTTATTTTATAAATATTTTTATAAAATATCTCATTCCGCATAAAGCACTGATTATTACATAGTATATTTGTAGATATGGTCAACGATGTTATATATGTTATAGTAAAATAGAAAAGCACACATAACATATATTTATGTTTTATAAGATATTGTAAGACATAATTAGTACGTTATTATTTATGTAGATTCTAGACTATTTTAGTATTTTAGATGCTATTTTTTTTGAGCAAAACAACGTTGTTTTGTTTCACTCAGTGCTGGCCTTAGACATAAGCGGAGGAGGCAACCACTTTCGGCCGTTAAATGTTTTAACTTTATTTTGGGCCATAATTCTATTAAAAAGTTACATTTGGTCCAGCGAAATTAGACTAGATTTTGTTAATTAGAAGTAAGGTGATCAAATCTGAACTAAAACATTTTTTTTAGAGAATTAATATTAGGAGCCCAAAATTAATTTTAGCTTCCAGCCCAATATAAATCCGGGTCCCTAATTCACTACATATATTCAAATGTGTGTGAATATATGTAGATCTGACTTTTCGTAGGAAACAGCGAGGTTGTGACTGTATGGATAATTTAGAATAAACATTTACTTTAATTTTTAAGTTATTCTAAATTTCACTAAAATACTACACATCAAGTGAAACATTGTTTTATCGTTTTTAATTACTGTTTTGACAGAGAAAAATACACACTTGTTTTTACTCTAAATTTTGCTAGAGTAGCAAATTTACTCCATTTTTATTTTCTTTTCTTCTTTTCTGTCATTTCATTTTCATTTCTTTTTCAACCATTTTTACCTTACTCTACTCTAACAAAACCAATTACACGATCCTAATTACATAAAAACGTTCTTAAGGATCATATTGTTGGTTTTTTATTTATTAAATTTCAAATAAAGCAAAAGGGGAAAAGTAAAAGAAAAGAAAAATAAACTGGAAGTGGAACTTTAGTGGCCTAACCAACGGAAAAGAAGAACTGAAGTGATTACGACTAGTGTGTGTATAGAGAGGAAAGAGTGGAGAGAGAAAGGAGAGAGAGAAAGGAGATCTGAGATTTTTCTCCGGCGTACGGCCGGCGCGTGAGCGTCCGTACCGTCGCCGGAACCTTTTTCCCTTCTTGAAAGAGGCTTCTTTTGGCTTTTTCTTCATCGCGTCTCACCAAACGCTTTGTCTGAGCTCTGGATTGGAACCATCCTCCAACGGTGGTTCCTCGCGTGGAGGGAAGACGCGCTCGCGTGGAGGCTCACGGCGTGTGAAGATTGGCTTGCATGTGTCAGTGGTGATTCCGGGAGATGGAGGCTATCACAGATCCGTCGACGCCGGCTTTTTTCCGGGAGGTGGAGGCTCCTTCAGCTTCGCCGCCGCCGGTTCTAGTTCCCGGGAATGGGAGGCTTTCTCTGCTCCGTCTTCACCGGTTTTGGCTCCGGAGGGTAGAGGCCCACATAGCTCTACGCTGTCGGATTAGGTCTCCGTTCTCCTTTGGGGTTTTTTTTGTTTTTTTTACTAGTCTGGATTGGGTGGAATTTGCGGTGTGGCTTTTGTAGCCAGGGTGGTTGTTCGGGTATGAATGGATGAGCTCACGGTAGAAGATGAAGCTCTCCATCGACGGTGACAACGACAAGAGAAGGAAAGCAGAGGTGGCGTGTATGATTGGGATGAGCTCTCGGTTAGTCCGATGACGCTCTCCGTGACATGTTCGATGGTTTAGAGCCGTTCGACAGAACCGCCGGGATGAGACGGGATGAGGTTAAGCCGACACGGGCTCCTGGATTTGGGTAGTGTCGAGGTTTGGGTTTGTGGGCATTTGGGCCGTTAGTTTAGGTTTTGGTTGGTTTTGGTATTTGGGCCGTGGGCTGTTTTTTTTTTTTGAATAAATGTTAAATTAATTAAAAAAAAACATTTTTACAATGACTGCAACATAAGTTGAGTGTTTCGAAAGTTTCTTAAGGAATTGGAGAAAGAAATAAAATGTTATCTAAATGAAAACCATGTTTCCATGGCTTTGTTGTGCTTGCGAATTCCCATAGAACGCAAACTGGATATGCGGTTTCGGACAGCTTTGTCCACGTTTTTGATCAAAGTTGCAGGGTTGTTGGAGAGTTCTCCATGCCTTCTCCCATTCCTCTCTTTCCAAATAGTTGATAGTGTCGTCTGGAACACATACCTGAGCAGAAATAATCGGGTCGAGTTCCATGTCTGGTCCGTGAGAAGCCGGATGATCTCTTCCTTATCATTTGTATAGTGCACTGACAGTAGCTGTTTGTCTGTGGGCTGTTTGTCTTGTAATGTTTTTGGGTTGGACCCTTTCTTATTTTAATGAAAAAAAAAAACTTGACGAAAAAAAAAAAAATGAAGTGATTACGACCATCTTTCA
The DNA here is from genome assembly GCF_020379485.1 of Brassica napus. NCBI lineage: Eukaryota > Viridiplantae > Streptophyta > Magnoliopsida > Brassicales > Brassicaceae > Brassica > Brassica napus. The sequence continues at coordinate 14,823,255 of NC_063438.1, forward strand.
TGACCATACAAACATCGATTTATTTTTCATCAATGTTCAAATAATATAATTAAGACCCAAGCCCACTGGATTCTGTGTTGAATGAGAAATAAGTAAGGCGAAAGCCTATTTCAAACTAAACTTTTTCCGTTCCACTTTTTCCGTTGTACTTTTTCCTTCACCAACTCAATAGTAGTGCATCTTTAATCATGGACTTAATATAAATTAAAAACAATATATTTAATCAAGCTAAGTAATTAAAAAACACTATATGAACTTTTAAAAAAAAATCGTGTGTAAATGTATATTGACCACAACAGTATTGTTTAGTTTTTTGTTAATTTAGAAAAATAATTACTTATGAGAATCAAACCCGAATTAAGAAACTTAGTATTTCAGAAGACTGAGAGGATTTTATATTTATGTGGGTTTGGAGGAAGTTTGGGTAATTTTAACGAAACTCTACAGAAGGAAACGTAAGTACTGATGGTTCTAGTAAAATGTATTTCTAAATGTCAGAGTGTTTTAGATGATTTGATATTTGTTATAACAAAATTTTCCGGGGATTAAAAATGTATATACAACTAGATAATAAATTGCTCATCGTTTTTGTAACTCCAATATTTTTCTTTTGACATCGTAACTTTTAAAGACAGAGGCTATCTAAATTTTTTTTGTTTTTTTGGTAAAATGTTTAGATTATTATACCAAATTTTCTGTTTTTGACAGAGGTTACAAGATAAACTAGTAGCCGAAATACAGAATTTTAAACTAAACACCAAGCTAAACATCAAGAACTAGAGCTCATTGTGGAGAGAAGCTGCATCCAAAGAAGCGGAGGACAATGTGGCGAGCTCAGACCAAGGGACCGGAGCGGAGCAGGAGAGGTCGACGGTTGCCACGAGCCCGAGAGAAAGGCGCCCTTAAACCTTGATTACACGGTGCCTACAGTTTCCTAATAACCCACCAAACAAAGCTAATCCAAGGAATCACAAGCACGGACCTACTTACGAACCCGTCGTTTACCACCACCGGCGGTACGAGGTAGTGACACCAACCGACGATGCCGTCGTACGAGAGACAAACTCGAAGATTACTGCCTTCAAGTCCAACCACCGGGACCGTATACACCCGTTTAACCGAGAGTCCGTATAGAACAAGCAGACCGGATGGGCACACAACCTCCAGAGCAGCGCTAACAGGTGAGTTCGCAAAACCGAGACCCAATTGCCATCCTGAAACTAATCCAAGCAAGCTACTTCAACCTCGAGTGAGCAAGAGTACCTGCACAAAGCATTATGGAGAATAGATAGAGGCGTGGAGCGCCACACCATCGGAGCTCAGAACTCTGAAGCGGAAAACCAAAGCAAACCGCATTGCGCTGCCACCGGAGCCACCGTGAGGAGAGCACTGAACTCATCCTACGAAAACCCCACGCAACCCACCAGAGACCACTAGTGGAAAACAGAGCCTGAGCTAGTTGACCCGAGTACAAAGACTCCAAGTCGGAACCCCACCATGATGCCTTACCCACCATCAGTCACGCGCCACACTGAACGATGAGAGAGCATCCGGAAAGGACCACCGACGACCCACGCGCCTCCAATCTTGAAAGAACTAGACTAGATCTCAAAAACTCTAACCGGACTGAGACTCCAAGCGAGAGGAGGGGACCGGTACTATGAAGCAAGCGCCGTCCTCAAGCACAGCTCACAGCACCGAAACCCTCGGATCTACACTGGAAGCGCGGGATCTGGACCGGAACGAAGGATCTTGTCTAGCCAAACCTCCGCCAAGACTACAGAAAAACACAGAGAGAAGCGGAGAGACACAAGAGCTGGGGGCTCCGACGACCGCACGACCAAGAGGAGGACGCGGCTATCTAATTTTTTTCTCTATCCTTCATCTTCTTACAAACCATGGCACATGAGACATGGTTATGCTTCTCTTAGCCATTTATGTCCAGATTTTTAGCATATCCGTAACAATTTTGAATTGTGATATTCTTTCTCTGATAACCAATTCATGGGTTAATCTTATCCCTCAGTTTTGAACCTAGATTTCTTTTACATCTCATACTTGATTGTAGAGCTCATTGACATAAGGATGAAGATCATAAATATTTGAACCACTGTAATTTTTATTTCTGGTTTCTCTCACACCATCATTGATGGAAGCTCAGTTACAATATTCTCAATGTCAATTAAGCATCGGTACCTCAAGAAATCAATAAAACCTGACCGAATAGACCATTAATCTGGAGTGGTAATTCCATTGAGAAATTTAGTGAAAATGTTTATGCATTTTTGTATCTCAGAAATTTTTTATTAGGTTTTTGCAAATAACACCTCTAGACCTGATATTCTATGGAGACAATTATTTAACTAAAAAGTGATACAAAGGATCCTAAAATCCATTTTAAAGTTTTTTTTTTAAATATCGTTCAACTTTGAATAATACTGGATTTGATTTAGGTTTTATAACTTTTTTATTGAATAACAGGATATTGCAAGTGATTTTAAATGATTTTAGATAAACTCTACATTCAGTAACACTTGACTGTGTATTGGACTGATTATGGTAGAAGACTTGAGAGGATTTTATATTTAAGTGGGTTTGAAGGAAGTTTGGGTGATTAGAGTTAAACTCTACAGAAGGAAACTCTACAGAAGGAAACGTAATTACTGATGGTTCTAGTAAAATGTATTTCTAAATGTCAGCGTGTTTTAGATGATTTGATATCTGCCAGAACTCAATCTTTCAGAGACTAAAAATGTATATACAACTAGATAATAAATTTCTCATCGTTTTTGTAACTCCAATATTTTGCTTTTGACATCGTAACTTTTGAAAACAGAGACTCTCTAATTTTTTTTCTCTAAAAACCATGGCACATGAGACATGGTTTTACTTCTCTTAGCCATTTATGCCCAGATTTTCAGCATACCCGTAACAATTTTGAATTGTGATATTCTTTCTCTGATAACCAGTTCATGGGTTAATCATATCCCTCAGATTTGAACCCCAAATTTTTGTACATCTCTTCGTTGATTGTAGAGCTCATTGACATAAGGATGAAGATCATAAATATTTGAATCACTGTAATTTTTATTTCTGGTTTTCTCAAACCATCATTGATGAAAACTCAGTTACAAATTCTCCATGTCAGTTAATCGTTGGTACTTGGTACCTCAACAAATCATTAACACCTGACCGAATAGACCATTAATCTGAAGTGGTAATTCCATTGCGAAATCCAGTGAAAATGTTTATGCATTTTTGTTTCTCAGAAAATTTTTATTAGATTTTTGCCTAAAACACTTCTATAGTGATATTGTATGGAGACAATTGTTTAACTAAAAAGTGATACAAAGGATCCTAAGAACCATTTTCAAATTTTTCTTTTAAAATATTGTTCAACTTTGAATAACACTGAATTTCATCTATATTATTAAAGTTGAAGTACACATTGAGATTGTTTGGCAATATGGATAGTAGTTAAAAAAAATAGTATTGTTTGGAAACATAGATAACACTAAGTTAGAAAAAAAACTAATGGGCTTATGCTACTAAAAAAATTAGAAATCCATCACATTATATTAAAAAATAATGAGTTTATGTTACTTGATATATATATATATATATATATATATATATATATTCAAATCAAAATAATAATTTAAAATTGATTTATATCAAAAATTCATTCGAAAATATACATATATTCAAAATTTGATTTTCACTAACATATTTTCCAATAACTATTATAAAATGTTATTTAGTATATATAAGAAAAATACAATACAAAGCCCAATTTCAACCCCAACTTAAATTAAGGGTTTTATATTTCACATTAAATTTTAAAATATAATATATGTGATTATTTATATGATTGTACGTATAAAATATTATTAATTATAAGAAAACTTATTTGATGGTACGTATAAAATACGATTAATTATATGATAAAACATATTTTGTAACTTATGATGACACATATAGGATATATATATATATATATAATAGTGATTAGGGCTGGGCGTTCGGGTTCGTTTTCGGGTCTTTTTGGGATTTCGTGTTCAGTTCAGATCTTTGAGGATTTGGTTCGGATTTGGATAACCAATTTAAATAGGTTTGGTTTAAATATTTGGATAGAAAATTAATAATTATTTAAGTATTTTTGGAGTTTTGAGTATTTTTAACTATTTAAGATATTTACGTTTGATTATTTGCATTAATTTTCAAGCATTTATGTGAACTTAAAAATATCATATATATTCTGGATGTTTAATATATATTAAATCTAAAATAATTAATATATGTAAGTATATAAATCATTTTGGATACCCAAAATTGTTCGGTTCGGATCGGATTAGGTTTTCAGTTCTTCAAATACCAAAATTTTGAATAATTCGGATATTTAATCAATTCCGGTTCGGATTTAGTACTACTTATTCGGATTGGAATCGGTTAGATTCTTCGAATTCGAGTTTTTTGCCCAACTCTAAATAGTGACATAAAAATCAAATAGCATCATATTTTTTAAAAAAATACACCCGCACGGGCGTGTGAGTCAAAATCTAGTTTAGGTTTTATAACTTGTTATTTGAATAGCAGGATATTGCAAGTGATTTTAAAATATTTCACATAAACTCCACATTCAATAACACTTGATTTGAAAAGGTATTTAATATCACCAGTTCAATAGCATTACTCTCTAAAATACTCATTTCAATACATCCCCCTAAGTTTAATTTTTTTTTCTTCAATTATAAATTCAGTTTTGGAGATAGAACAAACAAGGAAATGTGCCTAAAAGAGAATAACCAAAAATGTTCGGTTATTCAAGTGTTGTTTGGGTGTGAGTTTCATTTGAAATGATTTATTTTAAAAATGATTTTTTTTTAACTAAATAACGTTATTTTAAACTAGGACCTCTTATAAGATGTACAATCAGCCAATTGATCCATTTACGCACTGTTATGTAGTTCGTGAATAAAAAAGCACAACAATGAAAATTTCATTGCTTATCATAAGTGAGGCTTTCAAAAATTTGTAAGGTGAACGAAAAAAGGCTAGGATGAGAGATTCTAAGGTCGTGTATTCGATCTTAGGACATTTGAGTTGTAAGATCCGACCAAGATGTTAGTCCAAAGCAGTTCCACACGACTCCGGCCGATAAGTGACTTGGGTCTGGTTGGATTCATTTTTAAGTTCTTATCTCGTTGTAGTGTAATATACAAGTGATTATCTAACCGTTATTCTCTAACTACTCAATCAAACACGAGGAAGCAAAGAAAGCCATATGACCACATTTTATATATCATCATAGAGTTTATATATTGTAGTCTAAGTATAATTATATCGATGCTATACAATATTGGACCTAAATGACTCAAACACCACTCATACTCATCGGCCGCCTGTCTTGATTCAACTAGGACCATCCTTAATACCTGCCACATTCAACGAGGCATAAGCAATATAAAACATTTCTTAGTGAGGCGAATCATTCCGCAAACACGGTTAGTCCCACAAACATAATCCTAACATGAACATTATCTTAAGTCTTTTAATCGCAGATAGCCTCATGGACCCAAGAGATTACAATCGACAATGGCCTCATGGTCTAGGTCGGCTAGGCATGGTTCACTAACAAGGGACATCCTTGGCGAGTTCTTCCCATCTGTCGGATGCCTCGACCACTCGCCTAGAAACTATTGCAAACGATCGGCCCTTTAGCCTCAACCAAACATACGACCATATTCAGGGTCTATAGGCATATATCCGATTGTGGTAATCTATATGAATGCACCGAAAATGGGTCATACATACGGCCTCAATGCCACAAGAATCGATCACGCAACACTCAATCATTCCAACCACCCAAATCCTAAACAAACCCAAAGGCCCTGACCATGAACCGTCCAGTCATAGACCTTCTTCGGTCCTAACCCTACGTCAATGCACTTACCTTAGTCAATCAGAGAGAAAAGAAGAAAAAGATAAATCTAAATCACAAACCCTTTCGGTCCTTTTTTTACTTCCGACCAACCGTCTTGCCGGACAGCCTCGCCGGACCACCCGAGTACATGCCTAACTGGATCGACCACTCGGCCTCAACATTTTCCCCATTAGACCTCTCTCTCTCACGATTTAAACGTGATTTGGGAAAAAGAAAATTATGCACACACAAAAATCCCCTAACACTTAATGCACCTCAAATTGATTTACACTTCTTCTTTCTCAATTCTTATAAACTAAAAACAACATCTCTTCCACTTTCTCTCCATATTCATCCAAAAAACCCAAGATTTTGATTCTCAAATTTTTATGGTTCATAGAGCCATTGAAGCTTACGATTCTTGGTTGGTCACTTTTGTTTGAGATTATGGGTGCTTGGAGAAGACTTATGTGTGCTAAACAAGTTATCTCACTGGTTGAAACTATGCAATCAGTATTTTTCCGGATCTGTTCGCCCAGACGACTTCCAGGTAAGTCTTCTGGCTGTTGACGACTTACATGGAAGTCTTCTGGCTGTAGACCACTTACATGGAGTCTTCTGGTCAATGTAGATGTTAGTTTTGCAATTGACTTTTGTTTTTAGAGACGACTTACATGGAAGTCGTCCAACTTTGTTTGTTTAAAAAAAAATTCGAGAAGGCTTCCATGTAAGTCGTGTAGGGTAAGCGGGTTAGTTTTGCTTTTGACCGGATTGTGTCAGAAATTTGACTTTTCCTAGACGACTTACCCATAAGTCGTCCAGTAGAAAATTAAAAAATTAGTATTTTGTTATATCTAGACGACTTCCATGTAAGTCTTCTCATGTTAGTTTTGCAATTGAAAAATAAAACATAAAACAAAAAATTCTAGACGACTTATACGAAGTCCTCTATGATTTTATTCCGAGATTCTGGTCAAACCTTGCTTATCTTGGACGACTTCCATGTAAGTCGTCGGACGGACGATTTCCGTGTAAGTCGTCTATAAAAAAATTGTTTTATTTTTCAATTGCAAAACTAGCCTGAGACGACTTACATGCAAGTCGTCTAGGTATAACAAAATATTGATTTTATAATTTTCTAAGTCGTCTAGGAAAAGTCAAATTTCTGACACAATCCGGTCAAATGCAAAACTAACCCGTTTACCCTACGACTTACATAGAAGTCGTCTCAAATTTTTTTTAACAAACAAATATGGACGACTTCCATATAAGTCGTCTAGGTTAAAAATCAATTGTAAAACTAACCCAAATGGAAGACTTCCTAGAAGTCTACCAGATGACCTCTGTGGAAGTCGTCTGCGTACATGTTTAATATACTTTCATTTTCTCTAAATCTATAAAGAGTTTTTAATATTTTTTTGTTAATTCATATATATTAGTTGATGTTTGAGCTCCTGAATGAAATTCATAACTTAATTGGTTTTAATTATGAGTTTACCGACATTCATGTGTATTAATGTTTCGAGAAGACTTCCATGTTAGTTTTTGTTAAGCAACTTAAGATATGTTTATTTAATTTTCAAAAGTGTTAAGTAACTTCAAGAATATCAAGTAATATGGTTTAATGTGTCTTTCTAGATCATAAGATATACTTTTTAACTTTCAAAAAATTTGAAATTTGAATTTTCACTTAAAATTTTGAGTTTCCTGCTTAAAATTTTAATTTTCCGCTTAAATTTCTCGCTTTAAATTTTAAATCTTCCGAAAAGACTTCCTAGAAGATTTCTAACGAAAGTGATCTATCTTTGAACTTATGTAATGATTTATCTTTTGTGAATTTGACTAAATTTTCTTGAGAATTCTTCTCCCTTAGTTATAATAAATTTGATTAATTTTTGGTGTTATTGTGTTTTTCTATTGAAGTTGTATCTTCAATTATGTCAACTAATTTTGGCAAGATAATATTGTGCAATATGAACATATTTACCAAAAAAATTTATTAATATCTCTTCAAATTTACAAAAAAAAAAATAACAACTAAAGAAGTACACATGCAAATCACAAAACAGAAGTCTTTTGGAAGACTTTCTGGAAGTCTTCTGGAAGAATTCATGAATGTCTTCTAGCGAATTATATTTTAGAAGACTTCCGAGAAAACTTCCCATAAGTCCTCCAAAGTCTGCTCCAGATCTGAAAAACATGAATATCAAACCCAGATTTGAAAAACATGCATATCAAAAAACGTTCAAATGGCTTAAAAACAAAGAAAATGAGTGGAAGATATATATATATATATATATATATATATATATATATATATATATATATATATATATATTTTTATAGAACACACAACGAACATATCCAAGTGGAAGATGAGAACCATCTGGTTAAAAACCTGCAACAAAAAGATAGATTAGTGAGAAAGACATGAGACAAAAATGAAAAATTCATATAAAGTTTGGTGTTTTCAAGTCAAAGCGAATAGTGTGGGTTCGAAGAGTTTTGGTTTGAGAAAAAGGTAAGAGCTTTATGCAACATGAGGTTACCAAATGAAAAAAAAAAATCAGACTTAAAAACTTACAAAAACGCTCAGATCTGTTATGAAAGGGAGACATGTGAGAAGACTCCGTCAAAAGACTTCCAAGAAAACTTCCTGGAAGACTTCCTGGAAGTCCTCTATCACATTATATTTGTTGGGGTCAAAATCGGTCACTGCGGAATTAATGTCTGAAAGTCCGTAAAAATCGGCATGAACGTTTTTACGAAAAATAATCTTTATAAAGAAATTTTTACGAAGAGCCTTGCGGTAAAATATTGTTCAAATCTCATTCGAACCACTAAATACCGATTGTCCAAAGGCAACTGACACGTATCTAAACCAGCCACGGACGAGCTCGAGTATGTCGATCGGACCATGGACAAGCCAAGCACGATCGCTACGCAGCGACCAAGCATGCACATTGAGATTATGAAAGAGGGTTATAAGAACGATCCAATAAGTCCATGTATCTTTATCAGGAAATTCGACAACAAGGGCTTTGTGATCATGTCGGTTTACGTGGACGACCTGAATATAATAGGAATCCCTGGAGAGATTTCCCAAACAGTCGAATGTCTAAAGAGAGAATTCGAGATGAAAGACTTAGGGAAAACTAAGTTCTATTTGGGACTACAATTTGAGTATGTAAACAATGGAATCCTTGTGCATTAGATGGCATATACAGAAAAGATACTCAAGAAATTTAATATGGACCAGGCTCATCCATTGTCGATTCCTATGGTCGTAGGTCATGAGGTCCTTAGACCTAGAGAAGGATCTGTTCGGACCAAAGAAACCGGACGAGAAAGTGCTTGGTCCGGAAGTGCCTTACCTAAGTGCCATTGGAGCTTTAATGTACTTAGCTAGCCACACTAGACCAGACATTTGTTTTGCCGTGAATCTATTATCTAGATTTAGCTCTTGTCCAACTCTTAGGCAATGGAATGGAATAAAACATCTGTTCAGATACCTGCATGGAACCAAAGATCTCAGATTGTTCTATACCGACCGGCCAAGAGAGAGTTTGGTCGGATATGCAGATGCAGGGTACTTATCTGACCCACATAATGCTAGATCTCAGACATGATATTTGTTTATACATGGTGGGGCTGAGATCATAGCAATGTATGAAGCAAGCCGTGAGCTTGTGTGGTTGAGGAACATGACCGGCCACGTCCGTGTAGAGAGTGGTTTGGGCGTGGGAAAAGAAGAGCCAACAATCATCTATGAGGACAATGCATCTTGCATAGCTCAGCTCAAAGATGGATACATCAAAGGAGATAGGACAAAGCGTATCTTGCCCAAATTCTTCTTCACCCACGATCTGCAGAAGGCCAAATAAGTTCAGGTGGTTCAAGTTCGGTCAAGTGACAATTTTGCCGATCTCTTCACCAAGTCTCTGCCAACCTCAACGTTCAAGAAGCACGTTCATCAGATAAGAATGCGCCAGCTGAAGGATCTTCAGTGATGCATTCATCAGGGTGAGTTTCATGCGTTGTACTCTTTTTCCTATCTACGGTTTCCATTTTTCCCACCTTGGGTTTTTGGTTTTCCTAGAAAGCTTTTAATGAGGCAACATCGAGCATGTTACAAAACCATAAGGTTATGGCATCCAAGGGAGAGTGTTATAAATCATTATGTGGATGGCCCATAACCAAGACAAAAGGAGAAAGCCCATCAGCCACATCTAGGCCCAGCCGCGGCCGCATGGAGGAAGAGAAAGTCGGAAAAGTTCATAGTCGGCCATGAGGATACCTTAGTTTCCTTTTCTATGTTTTAGTAGTTTTCCTAAATCTAGTTGGATTAGGATTTGTACTCTTTTCTTTTATCTATACTTTGTAATCCCTATATAAAGGGACCTTCTGATTCATTAATAATACATACACATTCCCCATTCTTTTACAACACGTAATGTCTGGTGGTTACAAAGGGGAAAAGCGTAAACCGACCTAGGAGCGAGTATATAAGGAGTCCTAGGCAAGAGGCACCAGGGGGAGAATTTTTCACAGCAAACTTAGCACTTAGATCAGTTTAGGCAATTTTCCGTTTTTGTTATTCGAGCTGCGACTCAATTAGGTTGTTGCCGACTTAGGGTTTTAGAACTAAGAATCTTGCCGACAGCTCTCGTAGCCCAGGCTTTTAACTTGTTGCAACGCTGAAACGCGAATTCAGAATAAGATTTACTTTGCTCTCTTTTCGATTTATTATCTTTTCTCATCTTTATTTCGTGTATGATTGCTTGGCATGTGGCATTAGAAGATATCCAGGACCTCTGGGAAATTAAGGCTCTCCTACTTTCCTTATTTAAACGGAAATCGACAGTGCGAATTTCGGTTCCCACAATATTTTAGATCTGAAAAACATGTATATCAAACCCAGATCTGAAAAACCTGCATATCAAAAAACGTTCAAATGGCTTAAAATAGAGAAAATGAGTGGAAGATTAGATAGATCTACCTTTATAGAACGCACAAAAATACATATCTAAAATTAATAGATATACCTTTAAATGAGTGGAAGATAAGGACCATGTGATGAAAAACCTGCAAAACAAGATAAAATAGTGAGAAAGACATGAGACAAAAACAGTAAATTGATATAAAGTTTGATGTTTATAAGTTGAAAGAGATTAGAGAGAGGTTGGAGAGTTTTAGAATGAGGAACATAACATTTTTGTTGCAGCCATTTGAGAGGAGGAGAGAGAATATGTAAATTATTCTTTATATATGGAGACAAAATTTCTAATAAGGTTAAATATTTTCGATTCAGAAGACTTTCAAATAAGTCTTCTAATAGAAGAATTCTTAGAGAACTTACTTGTAAGTCGCCCAGAAGACTTCAATATTTTTAGCGAGAGTTAGAAGACTTTCAGAGAAGTCTTATAATCGCCATACGACTTACATGTTAGTCGTCTAGACCCTAAACAAACTCCTAAACTAAATTAACTAACTAAACAATTCATAAAATAAAATTAAACTTAAAAAGTGTATACTATACACATAAATAAATACATATAGGTAAAATTTCAATTTTTCAAAAAAACATTTAAGTTTTCCAAAATCTGACCCTAAGAATACATACAATACTACAACATATGTTGTCAAACCCTAAGCCAAAGAATATCATGATTAAGTACTTTCATTCATCTATGTTGAAAACTATTCAATTTTATTATATCTTAATTTATATCACTTAAAATTGTCTATAATTACATGATTTTAATTTTTTACTTGTCAAAATATTTTTTTTTAAAATTTAAAAATTATTTTTAGGATCAACTATACCAGAAGACTTCCATGGACGTCATCTAGACGACGTACAATATCTCAGAAGATTCAGAAGACTTTCCAGGGATATATTCGTAAAAATGAGTTATGTTTTTTTGTTTGGCCAGAAGGGGCTGGCTGTAATTTCACAATGCTTTTGGGTTACTTTTGCATTTGATTCAAGTTTGGGTATACTTTTGCAATCAAAGTCAAGTTTTGAGTCATACTTGGTAAATCCCTATTTTTATTTTGAAAATTTTAATATATATTTTTAATTTTTTTTAATTTGAAACCATATTTCTAAAAACTCACCCCTTAACTCTAAACCTTAAAGTCTAGATTAGTTAATCATGTCTATAATGTATTTTTTATTTTTAAAAATTTGAAACTCTATCCCCAAAAACTAACCCCTTAACTTATGGGAACCGAAATTCACACCGTCAATTTCCAGGACAGCTCTGTCTCGTTTTCACAAGAAACTTAAGCTCCTCAAGCAACCTTCGAGAACTGAATAAGACACATTATGTAGACTTGCCAGCGCGAACAGAGCAAGCATATGCGGAATTATGTAAATGTCAAAATACGGTTCTACTGGATCCAAGTCCAGGAAATGTCGCACGGGCAGCAGAGGCTGAGGTAAAGTGGAGTAGACTAGCACGCATTGAGGAGAAGTTTTATAGGCAAAAATCTTGTGTTCGTTGGTTGGAAGCAGGAGATCAAAATACAAGGTTTTTTCACTCCATGGTGCAAACGAGGGCCGCAAGAAATATGATCAGAAGCTTGGTTAATGGGCAAGGTGATGTTCTCACTTCTGATCATGACATCAAAAAAGAGGCAGTCTCTCATTTTCAGACCTTCTTGCAAAGCCAGGACTCCACACTAGAGTACATCTCAGTTGCTTCTTTGCAGGGGTTGTTGACATATCGGTGTTCTAGTGTAGATGCAGCTGTACTTGCTGGCCCTGTGACAGCTAAGGAGATTTATCAGGCTCTACATGCTCTACCAAACGACAAGGTATCTGGTCCAGATGGCTTCACCAAAGAGTTCTTCATTGCAGCTTGGCCTATTATTGGAAGGGAATTCATTGTAGCAGTGCAATCCTTCTTCCTCTTTGGGTTCATGCCTACAGGATTGAATGCTACCATTTTATCTCTTATACCAAAGACTACGAATGCTCAGACAATGAAGGACTATCGGCCTATTGCTTGCTGCAACTTGTTATACAAGGTTATCTCTAAAGTTCTCGCTAATAGGCTAAAGGTTATTTTCCCTGAGGCCATCGAAGCCAATTAATGCGCCTTTATCACGGATCGGTTATGGCTGGAAAATGTGTTACTTGCCTCTGTACTTGTCACAGGCTATCATCGGTCAGCGAATGCAACAAAGGCAGCAAAGTGTGCTATCAAATGTGACATTTCCAAGGCCTTTGACACTGTGAAGTGGTCCTTCATTACCTCGGTGCTGCTTGCAATGGGTTTACCTCCTCAGTTAGTAAACTGGATTCGGCTCTGCAACTCTACTGATGCGTTCTCGGTGTCTGTCAATGGTAGTCTGGAAGGATTTTTTACAAGTGCCAGAGGGATCAGACAAGGCTGCTCACTTTCTCCTTACCTATATGTTATTCTCAATAACGTCCTCTCCAAGCTATTGAACAATGCGGCTGAGGCAGGCGAGTTTGGCTATCACCCGCAATGCCAGGGAGTTAAGCTTACACACTTGAGTTTCGCCGACGATATTTTTGGTTTTCACTAAGGGTATAACGGACTCGCTTCTGGGTGTTTTGGAGGTCATGAAACGGTTCGCAAGGATGTCTGGCCTACATATCAACGCTAGTAAATCTTCTATCTTCGCATCTGGAAGTAATGTTACTGATCTCCTTGCTACAGCATAGTCACTGAATATTAGAGTTGGAACCTTGCCTATTCGCTATCTAGGTATGCCACTGACAACTAAGACGCTCTCAATCCATGACTATGAACCGCTAATAGATAAAATCAGAAGTAGAATCCTTTGCCGGTCCAACAAGACCCTATCATTTGCAGGAAGGCTCCAACTAATCAAGTCAGTCATTGCTAGCACAGTGAATTTTTGGAGTCAAGCTTTTATCTTGCCAATTAAATGCCTTGACAAGATAGAAAGTATGTGTAGTGCCTTCCTCTGGTCAGGGTCTCCTACTCAAACACATAAAGCGAAGGCCAGTTGGGATGATTTATGCGTTCCGAAAGAAGAGGGTGGACTTGGGGTTAGGAAGCTGCGGAGTCAAACAGAGTTTTTGCTCTGAAACTAATCTGGCGTTTATTCACTCAAACGTGTTCTTTGTGGGTGGGCTGGGTGACTCATTACTTGCTCAAATACAATTCCTTCTGGGATGTGAGAGATGATACAAAAGGGTCTTGGATTTGGAGGAAATTACTTAAATTGAGGGATGTGGCATATGAGTTTTTCAGGATCGACATAAAGGATGATAAAAGCTGTCACTTTTGGTTTGATGATTGGATGGGGCAGGGGAAGCTGATCAATATCACATGACCTACAGGGACTACTTACTTGGGTGTTAGGAGACATGCAAAAGTAAGTGAAGCTGTGACATTGGAGGGGTGGAGTATAAGAGGTCGAAGAAGTCGTAGGTTTCATAACCTGCATAATAGTATTTTGGCAAAGGAGCCACCATGGCCTGAGAAGGGCGGAGGTTGCGGAAGCATGGAAGTGATGATTTCCGTGACCACTTCAAGTCAGCTAGCACGTGGGAGCAACTGAGATCCAGGCGAATTACAGTAGAGTGGAGTCGAATCATCTGGTTCACGCAAGGAGTCCCTCGATTCTCTTTCATATCTTGCTGGCCATGAAGGACAGATTATCTACAGGTGATCGCATGAGACAATGGGGCATGGTCCAAGGATGTGACTTTTGTGGGGAGAGGGACGAGACAAGGGATCATCTCTTCTTTGTTTGTCCCTATACCTACACGTGTGGGAGAGCCTGGCTCGAAGATTTGTTGGAAACAACATCAACTGGGATTGGCAATGGACAGTGCAGCGTTATCAGCGAATGAGGCAGTTGGAAGTAGATACTATCTTAACTAAACTTTTACTGCAGACAACAATATATCACATCTGGAGAGAGGAATGCAAGACGCCACCAGCAGAGCAGAGTAACCACTGATCATATGCGTCGGCTTATTGACAAGGCAGTGAAAAATAGAATAACTTCTCTCAAGTATACGTATGATCACAAGTATGGAGGATTGCTTAGTAGATGGTTCTTGCTTATCTTTTTATAGGGGATTTTTCTCAGTATCATTATAGAGTACCTACATAGTCATATGTGTACATAACATTCTTTTTTTATTGATTAATAAATTTGAAATTTCATCAAAAAAAAAACTACGTTTTTTATTTTGCAACTTTTCGTAGCTTTTTAGAATTTGTTACGAAAATTTCGTAGCTATTTCGTGGCTATAGCCAATATTCCTACTAGTGTTCACCCCTCACACCCCCTAACACCCGTCGAGGCTTTCTATACGATTTGATTTTGTATTCAAGAAAATTATCATAATATTATTGTTTATAGTCATTGCATATGTTGAGGGAGAGTAGGTTTCATAAAAGACTTGAAAAAAAGAAAAGGTCAAAAGACTTGGCTAGAGTAGATTAACTTCATTAATTAAGAGTCAATAATAGATTATAATATATTCAGCTGGCCAAATCACTTGTTCCTTAAATGAAAATCTCTTTTTAACCAAATCTTTAACAACTAACATTAGCCAGCTACAAATATACATCAATCCTCTGTCAAAATCTCCCTCAAATCACCCATTATATCTCCATAATCAGTTAAATAATATTTTAACTAAAAACAACAAGCAAAGATTCCAATTTCATTTTTATAAAAAAAAAGATTCCAATTTCAAACATGCTCCTAGTTTCTGAATGAATATCGCTGCACAATATCCGCCGAAAATATTTTATACTAAAAGAATAATATATCCAAGGGTTTCAGTTAGAATATTACCGAATTCACAATTTTTAGTCAAAACTCAAAACTAAACGATTTGTTGGGTGTTAACTAATAATAAGTAAATAAAAATTTTAACAATATGAATTATTTTTATATTTTATTTTGAATTTACGGAATCACAGAGTGGCTAAAAAGAGATATACCATTCCCCAAGTTGCAGAACTTTTTTAATGATGGAACACTGACTCACCTAACGTTTTCTTTGGAACACTGAATCACGGAACTGGCTTTGGGTGTTCGGTAGCTCCCTTGGGTTGGGTTCGGTTGGTTTGCATTTTCGGATATTTGATATTATGCTCATAAATTCTATTCAGGTTTTACTAATATTTGGATTGGATTTAGTTTGGTTCATTCCATGTTCGGTTAAGATCGGATTATAACTAATGTATGAAATCGCCTAAACATATTTTTATAAAACTAACAAAAAATAATCAAAATATATAAATTATTCAAAAATCTAATTAAAATTAGATAGACTGTCTAAACTAACTAAAATATTCAAAATGACAAACAAAATAAACTATTAAAATCTTTAAAATATTCTTAAATATTTAAATTACCTTCATATATATATATAAATATTAACATATTTAACTTATTTAATATATTTTCGGATTCTAGTTTGGATTTAGGTTCGGGTTGTATCCCGACTCCAAAATACTAAGCTCTTATGTTCCTTTCAGATATTTTTTGTTTAACAGTTTGGATGCGGTTTCTGTTTTTTCGGTTTAGGATAAAATCGTCAGGGCCTAGTAACTATATATACTATTAAAGCATAATATCTCCTAGGATTTTGTCCTAACTTGTTGAATTATTTACAAAGTCATGCAACTACTATTTAAATTTAACTCTAATATTATTTATTTAAACTAATCAAAGAAATATTCCCAATAAACGTTTTTGGAAACTTTTTTTCACCCCTATTAATGTTGTCTAAAAAATATTAATGTTGCCTAAAAAATATTGAATCATTAATGCAACATAATTTGGGTAGTAATATACCCCCTTATTATTCTTATTAAATTTCCATTTTGTGTATTAACATATTTAACCAAAATATCTTCGTAATTATATATCATCTTATTATTCTCATCTAACAAAATGTATTGCATACCGTTTAATGATGCCCACTTATTTAATATTGAAAGTTTTTTATTTTTGTTAAAATGTTGGGCAATTCTCTCAAATAGATTATTTTAAGTTTTTGTCATAAAAATAGACCTAAAAAACTAAAATGACCAAAATAACATTTTTATTTTGAAAATTTTAAATTTTTTTTATTTTTTAAATTTTGAAATCTTATCCCCAAAACCCCACTCCTCAAATCTAAACCCTAAACCCTAAACCTTAAACCCTAAACCCCACCCCTTAACTCTAAACTCTAATGTCTAGATTAATTAATTCTATGGGTATAATTTGTATATTTACGTCTTTTGATAAAACATTTAAGTTTATTTTGGTCATTTTTATTTTTAAAATTTATATTTGTGACAAAAACTTTTTTAGGTCTATCCTAGAGAATTTCTTTAAAATGTTTAATAATGCCCATTGAGAAAAAAAAATTGATCGTGAATTATTTATCCTAAATATTTGTATGTCAATGCACTTTTAAAAATCCAATTTTAACAAATTGTACAGGTGTTACAAAAAAATACAAATTGTACAAATCTATTTTTATGAATATATATTATTAAAACGTAGATAAAAATTTAAATTAATTTAATTACTACATATTGTATTATGAATTATATACATTTCAATAACTAAATCATCATTATTTAGTAAAATAAATAAAAATAAATTATATTTTATATCAATATATTAAATTAAATTGGATTACATATCAATCACTCATCGGTTCAAGGGTTAACTTTAGGTTTTAGAGGGTTTTTTGCGGATTTCAACGGGTAATGGATAGTTCTTAAAACCCAAACATGATTATATATCAGATCACTGGGTTTAGCAGTTCAACTAATGATTCGGATCGGGTATAAAAGCGGCTGATTTAAATACAAAAAATGTTAAAATAGAAAAATTCATTTTAAATTAACAAAACATTTGAAACTATTAATGAGGTAATGTTCCGTATTTTAAAAAGACGGATCAAAATCTAGTCAGACAATTAATAAAGAAGAATCATATTCGCTGACAATTAAAAAAAATCAAGAAACTAATATTTTCCACTTTATAATACACAGATTTGAGAAAGGTGAAAATGAACAAATTAATAACCTGCTTTAAACTCAAGTAAACAAAAACAATAAGAAACTAGCAGAAAATCTCAACCTCTGTACAATGGAGACCTTTGTTGAAATATCATCTTCGATTGCCGAAAAACCTTACTCGGGCTCGGAAAACTCCACCCCTTCCCTTTTCCCGTCGCCGGAGGGTATTTCATATCTCCCACGACCGCAACAGATCTCGACTTCCTCATGATCGCCGGCTTCGTATCTCCTCCTTTGTTTCCCATCAACATCCTCCAAAACGACACCGTTTTTCTACTCAGCCCACGAGCCGGTTCAATACCCGACCCGGAATCGTCAACTGTATCCGGTTTAATCGGAACCGCCATCGATTTTGATCTCCGAAACGCAGGTTCGCATTCGATCAAACTCGCGACTTGACCTACGGACCCGCTCCCAGGGAAACTAAAGGCAAAGAGGGAGAACGAAGAGGAAGACGAAGAAGACGACGGAGAGAAACACACGGCGGCGCGTGAGCTACAGGAGCATGGTATATCGGTAGCACAGTCAGGGCAAAGGGAAGAGAGTCGTTCGTGGAGACAGAAAGGGCAAACGCCGATAAAACCGCGTTTTGAAAAGTGTTTGGGACATTGCGAAAAACCATCTTCGTCCATGTTTTTTTTCCTTTACAAAAAATTTCTCGCGTTTCTCTTCACTTTCTCGGAGTTTGAAGAAGTGGGAGAGAACAAGAAGGAATAGTGCTTTTATAAAGTGTTTACTCTGCGTTTTAACGGCGTTTACTCTGCGTTTTAAAGTCCATTATTGATTAATGATACGGTGCGTTTCATGTTTAATGTTATTTACGTTTTCTGCCAACTTCGTTGGTACCATTCAGTTCATTCACGTGCGGCATGATGACTTTGGATTATTAAATGAAACGAATTGAAATTTATTTATATTTAAACTATAACCAAATTCAGAAAAGAAAAATTCAAATTCAGATTTTTTTATAGAGAATTTATGGTTCAAATTCAATTTCGTAAGGTTTATATGCATATTGTTTTCTGGACCAGAGTCAAATACTCAAATTCATAAGTTTTGAATATAATTAAATGCTGATAGTTTTAGTTATTTCTTTCAAAATTGTTCTGTAAAATCAAACCTAACGAAATAAGATTTGTTCCTAACCAAATAAAGTTTGTTATCAATTCTATGAAAGTATTGTTTTCAGAAAAAAAATCTATGGAAGTATTGATGCGAGCCATTTTTAAATTTAAAATTTAAAAAGAGAGATAAATGTTGTAGATTGAGTTATCTTAAAATCTAGAAATGGATTTAACAAGTGCACGAATCAAAATATTTGACGTAGTAGATATAAAATCATGTACGTGCTTAGACAAAGATAATTCCGAGTTATGGAGACAAGCTTACTTGGAAAGAAAGCGACCTCCGTCTAAATATTTTAGATCACAGGCACAGCGACTTGGTTCCTTGGCAAAATGTTAATGGAAAGTAATCTTAACACATAAAATAGTTGGACGAAAACAAATATAACTCGTCAATTTGGTATATTCGCGTAAAACTTTATACACATAGACAAACGCAGTTTTCTTTCTTGACAAAATGAGAATACTAGATTAATTATTTTTTTTCCTCGTAATTGTGATAGATTATAATAAAATAAACATTACAAATTTATATGTTTTTTTTGTAAACATGTTAAGATTGTATTACCATTTTCAAGGTCTTTTATAAAAATTACAAAAATATACAAATATCATAGTAGAACAAATTATAATTACAACAATAAATAACATTGTTACACGATTACTAAACGTTAAAAAAAAAGAAGTCCAGTAAGGCAGAAGCGACACACGTTATGGATACTCAATGTTGAGACGACCTTTAATATATGAATCACGAGCTGGTAGATATTGGATTTCCCAAGCTCGCTTCCAAAAGATCACCCACCACGAAAATCCAATTATGTTCATCAAGCACAACACCATAACAAGACCAGAAATTGCGATAGACGAAAATGGAGATTAACCGGGGCTTCTAGCTCTAGTGGTAAAGGACTTACAGCTGTGAGTACCGCCACCTGGGTTCGAATCCCGGCCACTGGAAAATTAACATTTCAGCATTGCCAGGGACAGACGACCGACACGTAGCAACACGTGACTAGTATGGATCACTTATGTAGGGGCAGGATACCTCTGTATAATTCAAAAAAAAAAAAGGAGATTGCTCCAGGATAGGGATACTGAGCAACTAGCACTTGTCGAAGATCAGCCATCATTTCACCAACTATCGGAACCAGCCTCCTCTGCTCTTCTTTAACAAAGCTCACAAGCACCTTATTACTCCTATTGAACCCGAGAGAACCCACATGAACCACCTATCAAAGCTTTAAGCTAGAGACTGTTCTTATTGGAGAGGCATGTGGCTAGTAAACCTGCCACAACTACCAGAACCTGCACGATGAAAAGAAGACACATCACAAAGCTTTGAGTTCGAGAACATAACCCCGAAAATGTCGTGAAAGCAAGAAAAACACGCTGCCACCGAGAGAGCAGACCAAGGTTGAAAAAAAACAACACAACCCTCTCTATGCAACTTCCTCCGAGAACTGAATGCAAACTTTCCACCATAGAAAAACGCTCCAACCAACCCGCTTCCTCAAAATGCTACAACTGACTAAGGGAGAGCTCAGACTTCGAAAAAGGCTTGAAAGTCTCGCCTTCTAGTCACAAGGGCTAACTGCACCCACCTTAAAAGAGACCTAACAGCATCTCACCACTACCGCCGAAGAATACGCCAAGACCCAAAATCTATACACATCTCTCTCTCTCTCTCTCTCTCTCTCTCTCTCTCTCTCTCTCTCTCTCTCTCTCTCTCTCTCTCTCTCTCTCTCTCTCTCTCTCTCTCTCTCTCTCTCTCTCTCTCTCTCTCTCTCTCTCTCTCTCTCTCTCTCTCTCTCTCTCTCTCTCTCTCTCTCTCTCTCTGGTGAGAAGAGAAGAAAATGGGTTCGTGAATATATATATAAATTATATGTTTCTTGTTTTTAAAATAATCTCTTATTTAGTCATAGTAGCTATGGTAATTTAAAAAAATTATGTTTGATTTAATTGAATAAAAAGAATATAGTGTTAGAATAAAGAAAAAAATAAAAACAAAGGTGAAAAGGAAGAGTTAACAAAATTTCACCAAATTCAACTAAACTTTAAGTGTGAGCAAGTGTAAAGTCCTAAGCGTAAATAATTGTGAAGTCCTAACTTATTTTGGAAGATAAAGTAATGAGATGATGAACTTGTCCAAATTGACTTCAAGAAGCAAATTAAATTGTTGGAGAGAGTTCAAAATGGTTTGAATTTGAAAATAGAGTTGTTGAATAAAGAAAACTTCTTACCCAAATCTTTACCTAGTCACCTCTTTACCCAGCTTTATCCTCTGTAACTCTACTCTATACAATCAAACATGATCCCCTTCTCTCTATTATTAATAGTTTATCGTATCTTAAATCTATTTAAAGACATCTCATGTAACTAATGTCATTATGTTGAATTAATCATTCTTCTTCACAATACTTGGTTATATTTATTCTCTGATTCTCTTAGTGTCTCATGCTCACAAACACTCTCAATCTTTCTACTCTCTTGGATACTTTTATGCATTATGTACCAGTTTACTTCATTTACCATCTATTCTCACATGGTATCAGAGCCTACCAGTTCTTGAGACCCAAGAAAGCTTCCCTAAGTTCTGTTTTTTTGTTCAATCTTCTCAAAACTAGTTGAGTGCACCTTTTTGTCCAGTGGTCCATAGCACTCCAAGATGGAGAACTCAAGAACTATGACAATTCTAGTGGTTCACAAGGGACATAACTACCTTCTCGGGTTCAGGATGGTGACGACAGTCCTTCGAAGCAAACAAATGACAGCAATAATACCTTATGGTATTGTTCATCCTCCAAAGCTACCTTAAAGCATCCATTATGGAAGCGTATTACTATTGTGAAAGTGTAAATGAGCTGTGGGAGACTCTCCACAAAGTTTATGTGAACTCTTCTAACCTATGTCGAGTGTATGGGGTCAAGAAGGCCATCAACAATCTATGACAAGAAGAAATGGAAATTCACTGAGCATTTTAGGAAGTTCAGGTCATTATGGACTGAGCTTGACATGCTTAGACCAGCCACAACTGATTCATCCACCTTTAATGAAAGAAGATAACAAGACAAGGTGTTTGGACTTATCCTCCTCAGTTCAACCTTTAATGATCAGATAAAGCATATATAAGGTCAGACAAGTTTTCTTCCCTTGTTGAAGTGTGTTCTCAAACCCAAAAGGAGCAAGGGTCACATGGTTTCTTAGAAGCAAAAGAAGGTCTCTCTTAGGCCAACCAAGCCAAAGGTCTTTCTCTTGACAAAACATAATATTACAAGCAAAAGAAAAGGAGGGGATTGAGGTGGGAACACTACAAGAAGGAAATACATACCAAAGAAGGGTTATGGATTCTGAATCCACACTTCAAACCACGCAAGTTCAAATAGGTGCTTGGAATGGAGGTCAAGGAACCAGCTCAGGTTCTTTTAGAGTAAGAAGTCTCTCATTCCTTTGATTATGTCTATTTCTTATGTTTTATGTGTAAGTTATCCTAAGGCTGCTAAGTTATTTGAATGTCTAAAACCCGCTATAGGATACTTGATAAGTTTTTTCCATAGTTATTCTAATCTTGATAAATGTTTGATTAGAGTGTGACCAGACATAGAGCTGTCCCATGTTCCAGTCCACAATTTGTGATCTTATTTTTTCTTTAGTTTCTGTGATGTCCAGGAAACACATGATGGGTCAAATGAGACCATGAGAAACCAACGGTTAAGGAATTTCATATCCCATTGCACAACACCTCTTGGGCATATCAGTTTAGTATTTATCAAGATGGTTAAGAGGCGGTTAATGAATAGAGAGCTTGCTCATTTAGTGTGTAATAGAGTATATCACATTGAAGAGAAGATGTCATCACTAAATCTAAGAAAGCCGGTGGTCCAAGGACAAGGCAATGATAAAAGCTCACTTCCAAGCTTAATCCTACCCTTATACCTTCTAGATCAAGCTTGAGGATGGGTGTGAGTGGGCTGCCAAAGTCTCACTATTCAAGACCAAACATGCCCACATTAAAGGCACAATCTGGGACTCCATACTGAGCCAGAACACAGTCGTCCATCCAAGGGGCTGACAAGGGGTTTACCAGTCTTGTCTGGTCCAAAATACTATTGATTATCCAAAGTGCTTCAAAAGGAAGTGCTAAGGAGGCATACCACATGTTGACCAACCATCCATCATGTTGGATGTTCTCGTGGATTGCAAGGTCAGAGATGGAGTTATGGAGTTAAGTGCATAATCCAAAATGGAGTGTACTCCTCACCAACATTCTACCAAAATGATGACAGGGAAGAATATAATCTTCATTCTCTATTATACTTGGATGGGTCTATCTTTTGAGAATTGATACATGTGCATTGTTTTTTTTTTGAATAATGTACTTGTGTCTCATTTACAAAGGCTGGAGGTGGATTAAATTCTTTGAAGATGACATGAAGTCAGAAGAAATGGAGAGACAGCAAACCAGCTACAAAGAGGTCTTCAAGTTCATAAGGTGATGCAAGGAAGGCATACCACCCAACGCGGCCATAATACAGGGTCTAAGGACCCTACCAAAATGATCTAGTCCCTTTAAACCCCACTGACCAATCCTTAGGCTGTGGGTACTTGCACTCTTTTTCCATAAATGATAGTTTTATCCCAAAGAGGTTTTCCATACTTAAGTTCGTAATGAGGCAAGTATTTTCAGTTCCACTTACCCCGAAATCTCCTATGGTCAAATTCGAGGGAGAGTGTTGGAATAAAGAAGAAATAAAAAGAATGAAAGATAATGGTGAAAAGGAATAGTTGGCAAAACTTCACAAAATTTCACAAAATTTCACTAAACTTAGCCAAACTTTAAGTGTAAACAAGTGTGAAGTCCTAACTTACTTTGAAAGACAAACTAATGATGTGAGCTCATTCAAGGGGACTTCAAGAAGTAATTAAGACTGTTGGAGAGGGTTCAAAATGGTTTGAATTTGAAAATATAATTGTTGGATAGAGAAAACTGCT
This sequence comes from Brassica napus, assembly GCF_020379485.1. NCBI lineage: Eukaryota > Viridiplantae > Streptophyta > Magnoliopsida > Brassicales > Brassicaceae > Brassica > Brassica napus. The sequence continues at coordinate 14,847,344 of NC_063438.1, forward strand.
TACCTAAATCTATTATCTAATTCACCTTTTACCACGCTTTCTCCTGTTAGTCTATTCTGTCTACTAACTCAACCATGCTCTCTGTTCCCTATTTAATAATAGCTTATTGTAGGCAAAGTCAATTTAAAAACAGCTCATGCAACTGATGTTTTAAATTAAATTAATTATTTCTATTTACAAACATTTGGTTACTTCTGTTCTTTGATTTTCTAAGTCTCTTATACTCACAAGCATTCCTAATCTTTTTATTCTCTTGAATAAGCTCTTACATTCTCCAACATTCTTACTTCATTTAATATATATTCTCACAAACAAGTTCATGTCTGCATTGGTCAACAAGAAACTGGTTTTTTGATTATTTCGGATTTTTGTACATTTTAATTCGAATTTATAGGTCTTTTTCTTTTGGACTGTGAGTCCAAACTGTCAGTTAAAAACATATTTTTCAATTCTTTTTTTAGAAATCTAACAAATATTATACAGACGGATTAACATCGTCTTAACATCGTCGGTAATCCGTCAATATATCCATTTTCCGATGGAATATCAACGTTTTTTTTTCGTCGGAACTCGGTTGTTTTCTTGTAGTGATAGAGCACCTGCTTTTTTAATATACTTAATTTATGAAAACGGTTGTGTTCTTACCAAATTTAGTTGCATTTTTTGTATACTAAGTCAATTAATTCTATATGTAAATTATAATGTAAATAAAAATGAAATTAAAACAATTTTTCCCTAATGAAAGTCTAATTATATAATTCCTCTGTTCCAAAATAGACGATGTTTTGGTTTAAGGTACAAAAATTAAGATACACATTTTTTCTAACAAGTAACACTAAGAATATCAATTAAAATTAATTAAACCAATCATGAAAAGAGTTATACAACATTATTGGTCACAAATTTTTCAATAAAAATAAATTCAATATATATTTATAAGACTATCATGTATTTTGGAACTTTAAATACTTTTCAAAATATCACCTATTTTGGAACGAACCAAGTATACTTTTGTATTTAATTTTGATTGTATTCCCGTGACACTCAAAATTCCAAGGACAATAATCAATATAATAAAGAAAGAAATGATAAAAGGTTAAAGCTACAACCTGATTTAAAACACTAAATATTGATAAGCAGTCAATATTTTTATAAATAAACGGAACCTGTCAAAAAAGGGATCTGAAACAAAAGTTGTTTAAAAACGAACAAATTACTTCAAAATTTAAAGTAATTTGATCTATACTATCATTTGAAAAGTGTTTTTCTTATTTGTCATATTATCCATAATTTTAGATAAATTTTTTTATTTGTCATGTTTATGATTTTGACCAGGGAATCATCAATTTAAATTTATCATATTGTTTGAGATTTTGCTTATTTATCATATTCTCCAAAATATAGATAATTTTGCTTATTTGTCAGTTTAAATTTATCATAATGTTTTGTAAACGTGTTGCCTTTATTTTTTGTAATCTTTTACCTCTTTTTTCGATATATATATTGTCAAACACACTACCATAGCTGATCAAGGGAGCAAACTGGGGCACTGGGATATGCGCTTCAACCAACTGATCATAATGACATCACTACGACCCGAGGCACAACCCTAAGAACCGCAACGTCAGTTGCCTCCAACGAGAGCCGTAAAAGGTTAACTGCGACTTGTCAAGCCCAATGTTTGGTGTCAACGAACATAGATCAACCCATAGAAACCAGACACCAAGCTCAAAAATTTGGCCATCACCAAACAAATCTGAGGGATCTGCAAGAGACCACATAGGAGGTCCGAAACGATGAGAGACATCGATCAGCCATATAGAGGCCATAGACGACCACATTTCTGATTGCACGCCATGACGCTTATGAGCCTTGGAGGTAGTGATATCCTCTGGTAGACCCCCCCCCCCCCCCCCCCGCCCCGAGGTAGTGATATCCTCTGGAGCTCGCTTGACCACATAGGAGAAGAATCGGTCTTCGACGACACCATAGAGAGACACTAATCAAACCACTGAAGTCGACCAACATAGAGAAGCCAGAACCGGAAAAGAGCCGCCATAAACCACAAGCTAAGCCGGACATTTGCTCCACCATCACGCGCAGCAAAAACTAGAAAGGAGGAACCGCCATCAGCCTCAACCTCCTCTCGAGCGGAAGCTAATCCGAAGGAGAAACCCTATCCCATAACCTTAAGCATATCGGAAGAGAAACCCAAAAACCGGCGGAGGAGCAAGGGAAAGACAAGGAGGTGAGAGGAGGGAGTCTCCAGCGCCGGCGGTGGCGCTCACGCGCTTGCCGTAAAGAGGAGGAGATGTTTTTTGAGTCTACCTATTATATTATTAACTAGTCAAAAGTTATCTATCAATTTTTATTAATAATTTTAGTCTATCAAAATTACTATAAATTTTAACTATATACAATTTACTTATCATAACTAATAAGTAAATTGTTTTAGAAAAATTCTGTAGGATAGCCATTTTGAAGTTTTTGTCACAAAAATAGCCTTCAATGAAAAAAATGACCAAAAGAAGTTTTATTAAAAATAAAAAATACATTTATACCCTAGGGTTAACTAATCTAGACTTAGGGTTTAGAGTTAGAGGGTAAAGTTTTGAGGATATGGTTTCAAATTTAAAAAAAATAAAAATAAAAATTAAATTTTTTAAAATAAAAAAAAAACTATTTTGGTTATTTTTTTTTATTGAATGTTATTTTGAATGAATTGCCCATTGTTTTTTATCCCGCAATATCGCATGATAGTCATCTAGTTTTCTTAATATCTGATAACAGATCGAGTTATGGAATAATTTGGTTTGTTTAAATAGGGTCCGATTTAAAGAGGAAGAAAAGAAAAAACATATCGGCCTTGGTCCAGGCCCATTAAAGCGAATCACGTGGTAATTTAATAAAGCGGAGCCCTAGACCCGCCGCTGCGTCAAAATCATAGAAGAGAAGAGAACTTCTCAAAATCACACAGATTTGGTCGTTGGCTTTCTTCTTCATTCTCTCTCTCTCGTCTGAATTAACGGTCTTCAATTTTGACCTTTAAGAAATATGTCGGCTCCGTCACCGTCACCGTCACCGTCTCTGACTAACAATGGTCTTTTAGCCGCCGTCACGCCAACTACGAACCTCCGTGGTCGCAACAAACCCAAGTGTATCCAATGCGGCAACGTCGCTCGCTCCAGGTCATCTCGATGAACCTTTTGTCTTTCGATCTTGACAAAGTTTGAAACTTTCAGATGTTTTGGGTTTTGGGATGAATCTTTTTGTCGTTTTATTGGCACTTGCAAAATTCTGCTAATGGCTTATTGATTTCATGCATGAATGTTATAACTGCAGATGCCCCTTTCAATCTTGTAAGGGTTGCTGTTCGAGAGCAGAGAACCCCTGCCCTATTCACGGTAAGATGACATTGATAATCACTCAAAATGATCAGCGTTTGGAGTTTGATAAAAGTATCTTTTCTTTAGGCGAATTGCTTGTGAGAAATATATATATATATATATATATATATATAATATATATATATATATATATGTTGCTTAATTCGGTTTATGTATTCTTGTCGATGCAGTTCTTAAAGGAGTTGCAACTTCTGCTGAGAAAACAGCACCAATTACTCCATCGTCAGACCACAAAGCATCCGAGGGCATTCCTGGGTACATACCTTTTTTTTTTTTTGCTTATATTAGTACAATGGAACTAAAATTGGTTTTGTTAGTTGCTGAGATATTATGATGGCTCCTTTGTTTTGACATTTTTCTTCTATCTGAGACTGCTTCAGGAGTACAACTAGATTTTCATCAATCCGCCATCTTTCTAGCAACTTTGCTCAGTTTAATAACCTCAATGCTACTGCTCGCCAGAGAAAGCCTTTGACGATTAAGGTACTACTAATGAGGAAGGTCACTCTTTGAAAAATCTTCTTCTTGTTTTTTTTGCCTCTTACCCTCTCTACATTGTGTAGGATGCTCAAGCGTTAAACGAGTGGCGGTTTACAAAGCTTAAAGAGTACAGAGACAGACAAATTGAAGTGGAGGATGAAGCTTTTGATCGGTACATGAGTAATGTGAGTCTACTTGAAGAAGCCTTTTCATTGGCATTTGTTCCTGGAGAAGCAGCAGCTTCTGAGCAACACAAGGAGAAAAGAACTGTTTCGGAGCTTAAACTGAGGCTCAGATCAAACTCCGCAAGAACAGAGACCTTCAAAAAGCGGATCAAAGAGACTGTCAAAGCCGGTTTGGAGAAGGTTCAGAAACGGGGTGGTAAATCAGATGATCAAGATGAAGTAAAAAGACGGATCAAAAGACGTAAATGGGAGGAGAAGATTTCAGCTTTGAATGAAATAATCGACAAGCTGAACAAAGCAAGAACCGAAGAGGATCTCAAATCTTGCACAGAGTTGAAATCAAAGCACTATGGTCAAGTTTCTTCCAGTTCTACATCCGAACACAACAAGATTTTCCCTGCTTATGTCCGAAAAGTTGAGGTCTGTGAAGATGCATTTCTTCAAGAAACTGGCGAGCAACTACAATCTTTTGACCAAGTTATAACTTTGTGAACAGTCTGGAGCAAACTACAAACATGTCGATGAATTGAATGTACTGGTGGAGAGGAAAACTTCATTGGCTATATATAGGTTTTTAAATGAGCAAAGATCCTTCAAAGCCAGTCCTCAAGATTGTTGGCTAAAGTAATGTTTAGCTATTGAATCGAGAAAGCTTTGTTGATTCCTAGATTAGAAATTGGACAATTTTTCCGAATAGCAATTTTTAAGTTTTTGTCACAAATTTTTTTAAAAAAATGATTAAAATAACTATTTTTTAATTTTTTTTTCTTTTTAAATTTGAAATCTTATTTTCATAACTCTAGCCCTATCTCTAAACTCTAAGCATGAATATATTTTTACTTTTTAATAAAATTTATTTTTGGTCATTTTTTTCATTGAAAGCTATTTTTGTGACAAAAAAATTTAAAAAAACTATTTTAGAAAATTTCTCTTAAAAATTACTCATTATATATAGATTCTAAAATCATTTTATCGTGTTGCAAAATCAGTCGTAAATTAATTGTAATTTTTATATTTAGTTATTTACACTTGAGTTGTGATTTCATGTTGGACTATTTCAAAATGAAAACCACCAGACTTTTAACAATAAATTGGTTTGGTTAGGATAACCGGTTTTCATTATTCAAAACCTCACGATTTGTTTTGCCTGACACAAAAAGGACTCAGGACTAAGCTACATATACACATGAAAGAGCACAAATACAATTTGGATTACTGTTCTCTTTTGAGACCAACACTATCTTTTGAAATCAAGATTATTATCTTCTTTTTCACAAGACGATCAAGCCAACTATCTGCCCCATATACTTAAATGCCTTTGCCGTTTCCTTCAAGCATTTGTTTTTTCTCGTTCACAGAAGCATCAAGTTTTTAGCAACCTGAGGAGGAATGAATGAAGAGTTGTAATAATAGCAAGTCTCACCTCCCAAAGCAAGCACGTTGAGCTTCTCATGCACTCCTTCAAGCAAGTCTTGTGCATCACCTTCACACCTATTCAACTCCAGCTCTTTCACTTGAACGAATCCATTTGTGTGGTTACATTTTGACAACCAGACATATAGAAGAGTAACCAAGAGATATTGAGAGCATGAGTTCATGAGTCATCAACATTTTGATGCATCTTTAAAACAGAATAAAAGTAGCAAGCTTGGTCTTTGTTACCGTGATTTCTTTCAAGTCTCAGTGAGGAAGTACAAATAAAAAAACTAATCACATACTACCATTCTCGTTCTCATTCTGATCAGTCAAAATCAAGAAACACACGTGTCTTATTATAACTGACAAGTAGATACCGTAGAAATGAGAAAGAAACAAAAGCTGCATTTTGTTGGAACTCTGATTTTTGACATGTTGAAGAGGCTGACTCTTTTTTTCTTTACTTTTCCAGCGAAACCATGGTCTTCGTAGCCGGATTAATAGCTCATTAGAAAGTTATAAACGAGCATTATAATCTAAGTATATTCAAACGTTAAAACAAAGCAAAACTGAATGAGAAATAAAGCAATAAAGTAGGGCACATTGAAATGACAAAACTGTAAATTTTGTCTGTGTTACAGAACACCAACATCCCACGTCGGGTATGAAACTGATATAAATGTATTCATGCCCAAGTTTTTTGTTAAATGCTTATAAGAGAGAGGAGCTATACGCGAGTTGACCCTTAGCTGGGGCTGGGTGAATGTGGATACTGTTGAGATAAGCTTGAAATCTAAAGAAGCTTGAGGATCAAGCTAAAAGGCCTAATCCTATTATGTTTGGGAGTTATAATATATTTATGAGTTATCTAGATATGTTTATCTAATAGGATTAGGAAGTTATAATCTATATATAAAGAGATGTCAAAGTGTGACATAATTTGAGAATTTTAGAGATTGAGGATTGTGAGAGCTTAAGTTTTTGAGTGAGTTTTCTTAAGCATTAATAAAGAAGAGTGAGTTCTTTATATCGAGTTATCTTTGATCTCTGAAACTATATTTGGTATCAGAGCTTAGGAAGAGATGAGTACCGAAATCATACCCTCGACCATGAAACCTAACGAAGGGGGAGGATCTTCTTCGATCAAGTGTCCAATGCTTAACACAACTAATTACACAGTATGGGCAATAAGAATGAAAATTGCTTTAAAGGTGCATAAGGTGTGGGAAGCTATTGAAGAGGAGAGCACCGAAGGAGATAAGAACGACATGGCCATAGCTCTCTTGTTTCAATCCATACCGGAGCTGCTGATCTTACAGGTCAGCGAACTCAATACTGCCAAGAAGGTATGGGACGCGATAAAAGCTAGGCATGTTGGAGCTGAAAGAGTAAAGGAGGCACGGCTACAAACCTTAATGAGCGAATTCGAGAGGTTAAAGATGAAAGATACAGAGAAGATTGATGATTTTGGAGGAAAGATATCTGAGATAGCATCTAAATCTGCAGCCCTAGGAGTCAGCATAGAAGAACCGAAGTTGGTTAAGAAGTTCTTGACGAGCCTACCACGGAAAAAAATATATACACATTGTCGCCTCCCTTGAACAAGTGCTAGACCTAAACAATACCAGCTTTGAAGACATAATTGGTCGTATGAAAGCGTATGAAGAACGCATACATGAAGAAGAAGAAGAAGAACCACAAGAGGATCAGACCAAACTAATGTATTCAAACGCTGAGAATCAAACAACACAACCAAATCCTTATTACAATCGGGATTACAATAGGGACTGGCGAGGACGCGGTCGTGGAGGCAGAGGATACTACAGAGGACGCGACAGAGGAAGGTATGGTGCAAGAGAGTACTAGAACTCTTACACGGTGACCTCTGCGGTCCCATAACTCCGAGTACCTTGGCTGGAAACAGGTATATATTTGTTGTCATAGACGACCACTCTCGATATATGTGGACAATGTTGTTAAAACAAAAAAGTGAAGCTTTCGAGAAATTCAAGAAATTGAGACTCGTGGTAGAACAAGAAACTAGAGAGAAGATAACAACTTTCAGAACAGACAGAGGGGGTGAGTTCGTGTCTAGAGAGTTCAACCTATTTTGCGAAGAAGCAGGGATAAAACAGCATCTAACGGCTCCGTACACTCCACAACAGAACGGGGTTGTGGAGAGACGCAACAGAACATTGATGGAGATGGCAAGAAGCATCTTGAAGCATATGCATATGCCGAATCACCTGTGGGGAGAAGCAACAAGACACGCAACCTATCTTCTTAACCGAATAGCCACTCGAGCACTCAAGGATCAGACTCCGTATGAGGTCTTTCGTGGTCGTAAACCTAACATCAATCACCTTCGGATATTCGGTTGCATCGCTTACGCAAAGAATGATCAAAAACATCTGAGGAAACTTGATGACAGATCTCGCATGCTTGTTCATCTTGGAACAGAACCGGGGTCGAAAGCGTATAGACTCCTTGAACCAGAGACACGGAAGATAGTAGTGAGTCGAGATGTCATATTTGATGAGACAAAAGGTTGGAACTGGAAGAAACAGAGCACCAACGACGAGTATGGAGAGTTTGTTGTCACACTTGGAGAGTTTGGAAACCACGGAATCGCTAAAACAGAGGATACTTCACAGCTCGAGGATAATGGTGAAGCTGCGGATGTTAAGACTAATGAGATCACCGACCACGTATCTAGTGATGTTGAGGACGAGAGTGGTAGCGATACGGAAGTCGAGACATCGCCACTAAGAAGAAGTCAAAGACAAACAACGAAGCCAAAGTATCTAGAGGATTATGTTCTGATCGCAGAAGAAGAAGGAGAGATGCTATTGTTATGTCTAAATAATGAACCGAGGAACTTCCTGGAGGCAAGTGAGTTGAATGAATGGATAGAAGCATGCAAAGACGAGATAGGATCAATAAAAAAAAATTAAGTTTGGAGCTTAGTTGATCTTCCGGTTGGAGCTAAACCTATTGGAGTGAGATGGATATTTAAGATTAAGCGTAATGCGGATGGGACCATCAACAAATACAAAGCCCGACTGGTCGCTAAAGGCTACGTACAACACTATGGGATCGATTTCGACGAGGTCTTCGCCCCTGTAGCACGCCTTGAGACAATCAGACTTCTCATAAGCATTGCCGCAACCAATGGATGGATTGTTCATCATCTTGACGTTAAGACAGCCTTCTTGCACGGTGAACTAAAAGAAACTGTCTACGTATCACAGCCAGAAGGATTTGAAGTAAAAGGAAGTGAAAGAAAAGTCTATCTACTTCACAAAGCACTTTATAGGCTAAGGCAAGCACCAAGGGTATGGAACCATAAACTGAATCGGATATTACTTGAGCTAGGGTTCAACAAATGCAGCAAGGAACCGTCTGTGTATACGAAAGCAGTCAACAACAATATATTGGTAGTGGCAGTGTATGTGGATGACCTGTTCATCACAGGAGCTAATGAAAGAAACGTTGAAGAGTTCAAGAAGGAGATGGCAACTAAGTTTGATATGAGTGACCTTGGCAGGTTAAGTTACTATCTCGGAATATAAGTTCAGCAGGAGGAAGATCGCATAACATTGAATCAACAAAGGTATGCACGAAAGATATTAGAAGAAAGTGGGATGAAGAATTGCAATATGACACAAACACCAATGGAAGCCGGCTTGAAATTATCAAAGTCAATCAAAGAAGAAGACATTGACGCTACACGGTATAGGAGGAATGTCGGGTGATTAAGATACCTTCTTCACACCAGGCCTGATCTCTCATACACTGTGGGAGTATTGAGCAGGTATATGCACAGTCCTAAGACGTCACATGGAGCGGCGATGAAACATTGTATCAGATACCTACAAGGATCAACATCACTAGGCTTGGTATTTTCACGATCATCACCTGAGATTCCGAGGCTCATTGGCTACAGCGACTCAAGTCATAATGTTGACATTGATGATGGAAGAAGTACTGCAGGTCATATTTTCTACTTGGGAGACAGCTTGATCACGTGGAACTCACACAAGCAAGATACAGTTTCATTGTCTTCTTGTGAAGCTGAATTTATGGCAGGAACTGAAGCTGCAAAGCAAGCCATATGGTTACAAGATCTACTGAGTGAGGTGACAAAGAAACCGGTTGAGAGAGTTGCGATCAGGTTCGATAATCAGTCTTCAATAGCGCTTACAAGAAACCCAGTATTTCATGGCAGAAGCAAGCATATCCATTCAAGATATCACTTTATAAGAGAGTGTGTTGAGAAGGAATTAGTGGATGTTGAACATGTACCAAGCGACAAGCAGAAGGCTGACATATTGACTAAATCTTTGGGAAGAATCAAATTCAAAGAAATGAAGGAGCTCATAGGAATGCAAGATTTGGAGAAGAAAGATTTCAAGCTTAAGGGAGAGAATGTTGAGATAAGCTTGAAATCTAAAGAAGCTTGAGGATCAAGCTAAAAGGCCTAATCCTATTATGTTTGGGAGTTATAATATATTTAGGAGTTATCTAGATATGTTTATCTAATAGGATTAGGAAGTTATAATCTCTATATAAAGAGATGTCAAAGTGTGACATAACTTGAGAGTTTTAGAGATTGAGGATTGTGAGAGCTTAAGTTTTTGAGTGAGTTTTCTTAAGCATTAATAAAGAAGAGTGAGTTCTTTACATCGAGTTATCTTTGATCTCTGAAACTATAGATACTACAAGATTTATTTTTGGCAAAATTTCATATTTTTGTTTTGTTTTAACCCATTTTCAAACCAAAAAAAAAATCTATTTCGCTTCTAAACGACAAATAATTCATCTCACATTGACCTGCTTTCCATATGTTTGCCCAAAATATTTCTAAAACGATAAGATAAAATATTTTCCACTATATCGTTTTAAATACTTTGTAATTTTCAGTTTAAATTTTTGGCTATTACAATCTTAACTCTTAAACTCTTCTTCTATATCTCTTGGTCGGATTGATATTTAAAAGTTAAGTTTTATAAAAGGAAAGTTTACTAAAATAACACAAATTAATTTTGTTACTACTAGAGACGGATTGTCATGGATGCCGGAAAATGTCATATGGACTGCAAAGATGCCGGAAAAGCATATCACCTCTCCATGCTGAGATGGAAAGACTCATATGGGCAATGTCATGTTTGCAAGACCTACTTTGCACCATGATTCATATAGAGACGGATTGTTCCGACCTAGTGGACATGATTGCAAACCCCACCGACTGGCTGGCGTTTGCCTCCGAGCTAGTCTCATTCAAACGCCTAAAGCGGGTTTCTCGGTTTTTAGCATTGACCGTATACCCAGGACCAGGAATTTGCGTGCAGATTCTCTCGCGAAGGAGGCAAGAAACATCGGAGTTCTCTTTTCCCATATAGATCAGACCCAGCCGGACATAGCGTCTCTTCGGAACGACTCAAGCTTGACTACCACTTGATCTTAGAAGATGGGCGTCGACAAAAAAAAATAAATTTGTTACTACTAGAGTGACTCATATTTTTTTAAAACTATCAGAATATTTTTCTGGTCGAAATTGCCCTTGTCCTTAATTATAACAAAAAAATATTACCAAAATGCCCTTAACAGTTGATTGACGACATAATTATTTTCAAAAAAAACAAATTTGTCAAATAATAAGTATGTTTATAAAATCTATATAGAAAAATAAATCTACCGTTAAAGTGGTGTCAAGCTTTTTTAGAAACATCAGATTTGTTTCCACGGCAGAATTAATTGTCCGATTTGAATAGAAAACAAAATTTTAAGAATATGTTTGTCGAATGAGATAGCAGATTTTTTATAAATGGTAGATTTTTGTGGTCGACTTATTTTCTTATGCACCGACTTATTTTCTTGTGTTCGACTTATTTTTTACGGCAGAGTTATATATCCGACTTAAAATTGTTGGTAAACTTTTTTTTGTGTGGTGACAGACTTTTTAATTTATGGTGTACCAGATTTATTGTCGGAAATCTGGGTTTATATAAACCAAACTTAATTTAATGTTCATTTTCAATCTGATTTACATTAATTTTAAATATTTTCTATTTTTAGGTTAATTAAGATGAGAGATTCAAACTCAAGTAATTTCTCATAAATTTATGCAAAATTTTCTCAAATAATTTCCAATTAACCATCAATATAATCAGGAACGATCTTGAAATTTTGAGAACTATAAAAAAAAATTAGTTTAAAAAAACTATAAAGTTTAATAAATGTTGGTATAAATATATGTTCTTTACAAATTTGAAAGTTTTTTAGAAAAAATGGAGACCATAAGTCGGTCTTTCACCGGTCTAGAATGTCTGTATAAATATGTCTATGCTCAGAAGTGTTTCACTAGACTTTGTTCCAGGACACGTCCTAAATATAATTTGTGAAATATCTCTTAAACTTTTCGCTTCGTGGAACTCACTTTTCTCAGTGACAGATGCTCAGAATCAGAGCATTGTGAAAAGATAAAAACCAATGATAAGCCATTTGTACAATCATATCTGAAGATTAGAAGCACAAAAAGCCTTCAGATGAAGCATACAATGTAGAAACTGCGAACAGAGTACGAGAAAAGACTATGGATGCCCTATAGTAGAGCTGATTCCCTCAACTCAGATAAAACATCTTCTCCAACAGCTTCGTCCACCATTTGAATGTTGGACAGAAAAAAACTATGGTTCATGCTCATATTCTGAATTGGGTTTTTCCAACCTCATACAGACGAAGAGAATCTTTTCTCATATCCGAGGAAGAAGCCATACCTGAAAAATAAAACACTTCACACGTTATTTTCTTCTCTACAAAGCAGTACAAACCAAATTATAACAAGCCACAGTAGTGAAATATGAAAGCCAAGTTTTGTTTTGACAAATAGAACACTATCAACTACCATATACAAAGAAAACGAAAACCGAAATAAATAATTTAGCTAATGCTAGTGGGAAGATCATAAGATATCTTGAGTGTTCAGATCACATTGAGAAAGGTATCAAGTTGAGAAGAAGATAACACTGAATCTCAGTACAAATAATTATAACGCTATACTTCAAACACGAGTCCAAGTAAGTAAGTAACGACGAACCTAATGGAGTAACTATGGCTTCTTTAATGGTCTAATCCCTTATATAAAGCGAAAAGAGTAATCTCTTTCTCACAAGACATATCTACCAAACTCAACAGCAACACTGAAGTAAAGAACTCACAAAACGTCTACCAAGATACTGTTGAAATTGGGATTCAGGGTTTTTGAAATTAAACATCTTAATCAAACAATATATGTTAAAAAAGTGTTAATAACTACTTGGAATTGGATAGATTTAGCAATTACAGTTGAAATTGGGATTTAGGGTTTACTTGAAAGAGACACGATGGCTACTTGAGGAGGAAATGTCGAGATCGACGGCGGCTGTGACAGAGGAGATGTTGATGGAGTGAGATAGGACGACGGTAACTCTTGATCGGAGATTGCTCCACCTGAGTTTTCTGTCGATGTCGTGACTCGTGAAAGAGAAACCCGAAAAAAACAAAGATTTTTTTTTGTCGATGTCCTTTTGATATCAAGTTAGAGATGGGTAATTGAGTAAATTTGATTACATCCAATTTTCTGTCGATGTCGTGACTCGTGAAAGAGGGACCCGAAAAAAACAAAGATTTTTTTTTTGTCGATGTCCTTTTGATATCAAGTTAGAGATGGGCAATTGAGTAAATTTGCTTACATCTAATTTTAGTCTAGTAATTAAAATTTAATATGAGTCATTTTAGTAATTCTTAGATTAATTAGAGTCATTTTAAGTAATTTCTCTTTATAAAATTATTTATAAAGAAATTTCACAAAAAAATTTGTGATTTGGTTTCAAGCACATCTGCAAAACGTTAATTTTATTATAATGGTTTGTGATTTACTCTCTAACACATCTGCGAAAAAATTCTATACCATATCTTAAACCTTTTTTTATAAAATGATTAGTTTTCACAAAAGTGAGTTTGTTAAACGATCAAAAATCATATACGAATAGTTTCAATGAACACTTGTAAGCGAATGTGCAAAACGTTCTCAAGCTTATAACAATATCCTTTGGTTATAAGGAATGCTCTTTAGTGATTACTGATAACACAAAACTTGATATCGTTATCTAAAATATTATTTTGTGTAAAAAAATTTGTTATATCATGTTGGTGTACTAATATGATTTACTTTTTTGTCAACATAATGACTAACGATAACACCAACACTACTGATGATCAGACTCCAGTCAATGTTGTCTAAAATAAAACGGCTGCAAAACCACTGTTGAAATAATAACAATTGTTGCAGGAGGTAGCTGATCCAATGAAACCACACATCGTAGTCTGTTTGGTTATGATCTTCATCAAGAGGTAGCTGATCCAATGAAATCATGTACCGTAGTCTGTTCGGTGATGATCTTCATCAATTGGTTGCAACTGAATGCACCATAAGTGGTTTGGTTGCCAATCCAACTCTTCTGGAAATTTCGGCTGCAATCAGTGCATTCTTGATTCCATACAAATTTGGTAGTAAAGACTTCAAACCATGACAGAAAAGATGTTATTCTTCCGCACAACACTGAAGTTGGACAAATTAATCAAGGAAGGCAAGCTCCTTACGTCTCATAAGATTTAGGATGTCCACACTCTTGGGAATATTAAGATATAGGCGCAATATGACTTTCTTTGCAAATGATGAACTTTTGGTCATCTCATTGACCCATTGTACCGAGTCTATATTGAAATTCTCAAGGAAAAAGACATCTGGAGATCCTTCGACAAGAAGTATAGAGGCGAGGACGTTGGGTACCAAAAGTTTGTTGTTGCAAAATTTCTTGACTTCAAAATGATTTTCAGAACCCATCATTGATCAAGTTGAAGCTTTTCAGTTGTTGTGATTTAAAATCGCAGCTGAAGGAATATCCATTTGCGAGATATTCACTGTGAACTGATTCAACGAGAAGCTCCCTCCAACATTGTCATGTCCCCGTCTTTGGTACTTCACATATGACCTTTTTGTTTCAAAGAAAACATGAATGGTTTCTTAGATAATAAAGAATGATCGTGAACAAGCTATGATGCAGGGAATGATCAGAAGGATTAGTCAAGGCCCATAAGCAGACCAAATCCCTGGCCGAATGGAACAGATGAATAGTGTGAGAACCGAAATTTTCATTTTCGATTTTAGTTAATGGAGGAAAGCCAAGATACTCGACTTTTCTTGAGGATCCGGATTATCTGCGTAAACACACAAATACGAAAAAGAAAGAGATAACAAAATATCATTGGTAAATTGCACATAGGCGTTTTAGTGAATAATAAGAACAGAGATACAGAGTTCACCGAAAATAGAACGAACATGAAATCGTTAAAAGTGGAGAATCGCATAACAAAGTGGAAAAACATTCTAAGTATAGAACTCGCTAGTCTAGCCACCTAAGTTCTAAATCCTCCTAAAGCTAACATAAATCTCATAGGTCTAAATCTTCGGATCCCAAAGTTCCTCGCTTTAGCTCTCCTTACTACCATGATCTGAACCAAAGCAGTCCCGTTTCTGTTCCAGGAACGGGGACATGACATTGCAAGTGCCATCGGACAATTTTGGTAGAGCTAAAATCCACCAAAACGATGAATACACTGGGCTAAATGAAAAAGATGTGTGCACCTAGAGAAGAGGGAGAATTGGTTTTCGCATGATCCATGAATTCAACCTAGCTCTTTTAGCGAAGCAGCTTTGGCGTCTTGTTCAATTTCCAGATTCATTAGTGGCGAGAGTTCTTCGGGGAAAATACTATCTCCTGAGTTCGCCTTTGCGAATCGGCGCAGTGGATAATCAATCTTATGTGTGGATGACTATTATAGCAGCAAGGAAGCTGTTACTTTTGGGTATCAGGAACAAAGTGCACTCAGGATATTAAATTAATGTTTGGCAGGATCCATGGATTCCCTCAACGCCAGCAAGGCAGGCTCGCCCCAGGGCCCCTGTAGTACATCCAAAGATGACCATCAGTAGTTCTATTAATTTTGAATCGAAGGAGTGGGATGCTCGACTACTGGAACAGTATGTAGACCAAGAGGACATACCAATGATTTAGAGTGTGGCCATGAGCCCTATTCATCGAGGTGATACGTTTTGTTGGAGCTATACCAAAAATGGTCAATATACAGTCAAGTCTGGATATTGGATAGCTACAAATATACTAACAAATGACGAGGAAAAAAAAGTTCTAGAGCCCAGTATAACCAAACTCCAAACCTTTGCTTGGAAAGTGAATGCACCACAACAGATTTGTCATCTTATATGACAATTAATCTCAGGGCAGGTAGCGGTCACAAGGAATCTGGTACGTCGCAATATGCGATGTGATAACTATTGCCCAAGATGTGGAGAGCCAGAAGAAACTGTTACTCATGCGATCTTCGAATGCCCACTGGCCTTACAAATATGGGCATTATCATCAACACCGTCAAGCTCTCAAACTTTCCCTATCTCGAGTATCTACGCCAACATGGACTATCTAGATTAGAGGAAGAATAGTATTATGGAGCCAGAAGATGATAGAGACTCTTATCCTTGGATAATCAGGTACATTTGGAAGGCTAGGAATGATAAACTTTTCAGAAGAATAGACAGAGACCCATTGGAGCTAGTCAGATATGCAGAGAGTGAGTGTAAGGTCTGGTACAATGCAAAAGATATTATACTTGTTCCTTCACATGCACACATTGTTGAAAAAACACAAGCCTTAAGCTTGGGCAATATTTTCATGGTGGCATGGACCGCCACAAATCAATTTAGTGGAATTGGATGGGTTTGGAAGGATAGCATGGGAAATATCCAACTAATGGGGACACAGAACTTAAGGAGGCGTGAGACAGAACTATACTCGGAACTGGAAGCGCTAAGATGAACAATGGAAAGTAAGAAGCAAGGCAACCAGAACTACATGAGAAAAACAGCTGATATCACTAAAGAAAGCAGTGTGGAAGATACATACACTTCCCAAGATTAAAATGTTCTTATGGTGTGCGTTATCAGGTGTGCTTGCAGTTACAGACATGCTAAATTTGAGAGGCCTGGATCTGGACTCGTTGTGCAAGGTATGCAAGTAAGACAGGGAGACCTTTAACCATCTCTTATTTTGCTGCAGTAATGCTGAGGAGATATGGAGTATTTAAGGAGTACCAAAATCGATTCGTGGTTTCTCTCCCTCTCTAGAGGAGAACTTTCAGTTTGTTTTCAACCTATTGGGTAACCAGAACAATGCTAGTTCAGAAATTCCATCACTGCCTTGGCTCCTATGTAATATATGGAAGAAGAGGAACGCTATCTTATATGCTGATACTCAGGGCTCAGGTGCCTTTATGGTGAAAAACGCGGAGGAAGAAGCTAAGTTATGGTTTGCCGAAAATGCGAAAGGGCGTGAGATGGAAGGCCATAGTGATGAGATGAGCAAGAGGAAGCGTTGGATCCCGCCATAAACAGGGGTTCGTAGGTTAAACATGCATGCTAACTGGAGGAATGCACAGCTACATAGTGGAATGGCTTGGATCGCATGAGACTACAGGGGTGATGTGAAACATCATGCCAGAGATGTGTTCATATGCTCACCCTCACGCTTGGTTGCTGAGTTGCGAGGTATCATATGGGTGCTACAGAGCGCAAGGGACCTCCGAGCTACGGACACTATTGTAGCATCAGACCATTAAGACACCATTGATGCACTATCTTCGCCTTCTAATTGGCCACGGTGCAGAGGTTTGCTTCAACAGATCTTTTGCCTAAGAGATCAGTTTCATTTGGTGGTCTTTAAAGGAGAAAAAATAGAGACAAATCAAATAGCCAGAGACATTGCCAAGAGCATAGTACGGAATGGTCTTTTGCAATCTTACCTAGCTCTAGGTGGTCCTGCTTGGCTGCACAATAGATTACAGCGAGAAACGCATGAAGTTAACTAACCAATCTTTCCCTTAAGATGTTAGTCTTTCATATATGCAATACTCTTTTTATCCTTGTCAGACATGTATAATGTCTAAATTCTGGTGCTTTGTATTGGTTTAAGCCTATTTCCAGACGTTAAAAAAACGGATATAAGTATGTTTTCAACGGTTTTATTTTTTTTTCAACATAAAGGGCAACTAAAGCAAAAATGGAATCAAAATGGTTTTATCTCATTAGGACAATGCTATTGAATTTTTTTCTATATTTTCAACTTTTTCCTAATTAAAATCAACCTTTAGCGAGAAGGTCATTTTTGAATAATCTTGCAATTACAATAGTTTCGTAACTTTCGTTTACGTAGTTTTTTTTTTTTAAGAAAGGGCAATCGTTTACGTAGTTAGATAAGTGGTAAAGTAGATTGTCGTATTTGCACGAGGAATAAGACATGGAGAATCTCCAACGAAAACAAAAAGATAACACAGTCGTGCCAAAGTTGAATTAATTATAGCGAAGCGAGAATCTTATTACATTGTGATGTTTTGGTACACTTAGTGTCTGACTGAAAGGTACTTTTAGAGTAAATATTTGAGTGGAAAACTTAGTTACTCCCAGTTACTCTCATAAATCACCAATCAGGTGAAAGACATATTTTTTTTTATTTACTCCATTACTATTGAAATGGAATAAAATGTTACACTACTCTACACATAAGTGAAACTTAATTTAATTTATGTTTCACCCATTTAATCCACTTTCCTCTCTCTCTCATTTTAACTTTCCCACTATATTTCACCTTTTTATTTTCCTTCCATTTACTCCAAAATTACCAATCACACTCTTAATGTATCCAAGTCAAACCAATATCACGTCATTTATTTATACATGTCTATCGCCGAAAAACGACAATGATACTTTATCAAGATTCTTCGTCATTTATTATTCAATTTTGTAAACTTTATGCTAATATAATATTTATAGTTTTGCCTTAAACAAATGTTATTAAACTTTATTTGTTTATTATATGTACCACAGTATATATTTTAGAAATTATCTTGTGTGTGTATGTTTATGTGTATATACAATCATACAGATAAATGAAGAAGAGGGTCTAAAGACGAAGGAGACGAAGAAGATTCTGCGAAGCTACTCCAGATATCGACATTATCATCATTATTCCAGTGAAGATCCCATCGCTGCATCATGGCATCACCATCTTCTTCTTCGTCAAAACTCGTACGATCACACGTATGATGACCATTGTTCAATTGCCACGCCACTAACCGGTCAAGACTAGCCCAATTACTGCAACCCGGTCTGCCGGTTATCTTCTCTTCAACCAAAGAGAGGAATCGAGTTGGTTAGTGGTCGTTAAACATTGGCCGACAAGATTTTCAGATTTGGGTGTCTCAAGACTTGGGAGTTGCATGAATAAAAGATCGTCTTGATGTTGATTTTTGGTTTGGATCTCGGGCATGAAAATATTGGGACCGGAACGGTCCATGCATAGAAGAACGTGGTCCAAAACGGTTGCGTTTAGAGTGTTGTGAAAGGTGGTGGGCCTTCTGTTTTCGTCAGTGTCATCAGGTGAAGAAAATAGAGTGATTTTAGGAGAATCGTCGATCTTTTGATAATTTTTCTTCCTGAACACTCGACATACCACCCAACCGTCTTCGTTGTAACTCATTGGGTCTTCAGTTACAACATCAGAACAGCCCTGCTAATGGAACAGACCGATCAATTAAAAATGCATTAGAAGATTATGAAGACTTTGACGTCGTAAATGCGACTAGTTGAAGTTGTTGGGTGCAAAATACATAGCGAAACAACGACATAGGACTATGTCGTGCCTATAAGTATATTTAATTAAAAACATCAAATGTCCTAATTGAAAGAATATGCCCTGAATATTCTCAATCAGTTTTGTAATCACTTTAATATAGGAGATCGATAATTCTGTTGTAACAAACTCACTGTTATATATACTTGTACATGAGATGAATAAACTCAAGCAAAAAACTTTTGGGGACCATTCCATTGTAGAAACTCAAAGGACAGTTTTTGTTTTTAATTCTAACAATATATATATGTGTGTGATTTAATTCAATGTTAGGAAGTAATTAAAAATTAAAATGAAATTTGAAACAATATTAAAGTAAGCAATCATACAAAAATTCTATAAAAGGTTTTCTAATTATATCCTTTGCGGATAATTTCTGTTAAATCGCCTAGAACCCCTATTAATCTAGGAACTTCTATGAAATATTATTTTTAATATTTTTGTCTTAGTGAAACGAATCTATAGTGCGTACTAGCTAATTCTAGACTTGATCTGCCTCTTACAACCTACAATGATTATTGATGATAGCTACACTTACATTACTTGTTGGAGTATCGTCGAGGCGATACTCATGCATGATCCAATCAGATTTTTCACCATGAGGAGCTCTTCCTTTATAGAACACGAGGGTCTTTCTCAATCCAATTCTCCGGACACAACTATAGATGATCTTATCACGTCCAGTAGCTTTCCAGAATCCAGCGACTGTTGCCCGGTTTGTTCTAGTCCCGGTTGGATATTTCTTGTCCTTATGACTGAAGAAGTACCAATCGTTCTGTGGCGTCAACCCGATTCTACATTCCTCTGCATTTGCTAACCAAAATGGTTCAAAAAAGAAAAGAGGTTTTGATATAAAGGTTTTATGTGTTAGAAGAACCTTGAATATCCCAAGGCTCAAGCTTGTTGAGATCTACTTCACGAATGACATCAAGATCGATCTTTTGAGAGTGAACTTTCTTGCGGAGATAGTAATGGAGAAGTTCTTCTTCTGTTGGATGGAATCTGAAACCTGGAGGCACTTTTGATTGTCCATTAATTGAAAGATTTACATTTTTCTCCGCCATTGATGATGATAACGATATCTTTTTAGTTTGTTTTTGCTCTAGTAGAGTAGAGAAGTTGAATGATTACAAGTGAAGTGGTTACAACTTAGCATAGCAGGCGATGAGATCATTTTATAATGGTGGTGGGATCACTCGAGGATACAGCCCCTAATAAGGGGGAAATTATTATTTAAATAAAGATGTGGAAAATTAGAATGCATTAAAGTGTCTTTATGCTATTAAATAATTTATTAAATTTTTGATTTATGTTTAAATCGAAATTGATCATGTGTAGGTTGTGACGTAATTAGTTCATATTTCTTTTGACGTCTAATGTCATGTATATGTCAGTATATACTAAGGGAAAAATATTAACGTAGGTACGCAGATTTAGTGGACATAAAGCTTGTTGTTTTCTTGTAACTACTTATTACAGAATCTGAGTTTTAGGTGAAAAAGTAAAAAAGAGTATACATAAAAGATTCATGCAGCAGAAATGACAATAGCGTTAACTTTTTGTCGGTAATTCTTCGAATATTGTTATTAATAAAATTTCTTAGATGGTTGAATCAAAACCATTTAACAAAAAGGGCATTGAAAGGAAGTTCGAATCCAATTACCACCCAATTAGAAGTCTGACTTCAACTTTTTCATATATTTGAAACAAAAAACAAAAACTAATAGACGTTGTTTGTGGAAGCCCCTTGTTCAGTGGTTTGACTAAGGGTTCATTAATGCTTCTACACCAATAGGTCTGGATTTCGATTCCCGGAGAAAGCGGAATTATGCGAATTAATGGAGAAGCGGCTTACAAGAAATTTGCAGCATAGCGCAAAGAGTATCGTCAAGGGTGGATCCGATAGGGCGGCTCAGGTAATGCAGTCAGACGTGAATCTTCATAAGGCGGGTAGAATTGTAGGCTGTGGAATCGTCTGTAATATTTCTCCGAGTTTGTAATAGCATAATATATCCAGTGTTAAAAAGAAAAGTAGACGTTGTTTAATTTTGGTTTATTGTTTACAATTAAACTTTAAACCATTTTTGCTCAATCATATATATAAGAAAACCAAAATGGTTCAATATAGGTTTGTTTTCCACTTCCACGCCAAGCAATAGGATAGGTGACGTTATCAATATTAGGGATAGGACGGCTCCCGATATCCAGAAAATTTAGGGTATCTTTGATCAAGATTTGTGGTTTCCGAATATCCATCTAGATATTATACTATCCATGGCATTTAGATCCGGATCCGGATCCAAAAAATAATAAAAAATTATTAAAAAAACTAAAATTCTAAAGGGTAATACATAAAATAAATATTTATACAAGATTTATTAATATCCATATTCGAAACTATGCTAGGCGTGAGTTGGGCGGTCTGTCTGGGCCTAGCGAGTTAACACAAAATCGGAGATTAATCGGAGATTAAACGAGGATTAATTTTTTAACCTTTTATGTATATTTCTATAGATAAATATAATAGTTGAATGAAAACGGATGTAAAAGCGTTGGCTCTATTGGTTATTACATTGCAGCTGCAATTTCTAGTTTGGCTAGCCGGGTTCGAAGGTATTGAGTGCTAGTTTTATTGTTTTATTTTCTTTTCTTTTTAATGTAGGGTAAAATGATAATTTAATCATCATCTCCTACCTTTTGACCTGCAATTTTTCGGGGTTTCAAAGCAGCCATCACGGTCCTTTCACAGTTAAATCACTCTTTTAAATTTTATATGTCAATTCAAGTAAATTTTCGTAGATCCAACTGAAAGAAACCGAATTTTAACCAAAACTGGAACAAAAAAAGTTTTCAAAAAAAAAAAACCGATTTGATGACCGATTATAGCTAACTCGCCACGGTGGTTGGCCGCCGCACGCTTACTCGCCGGATTTCCGGCCGCCTGGATCGAGTTTTCGAACATGGATTAATATATATATGTATATAATATTATAAAAATATAATATAAAATTGTAAAACTAAATTTATGTATAATATTAATATATCAAATAAAATTATTAATAAAATTAAAAATTAAAATATATT
Organism: Brassica napus; assembly: GCF_020379485.1. Taxonomy (NCBI): domain Eukaryota; kingdom Viridiplantae; phylum Streptophyta; class Magnoliopsida; order Brassicales; family Brassicaceae; genus Brassica; species Brassica napus. The sequence continues at coordinate 14,869,718 of NC_063438.1, forward strand.
TTAAAATTACGGATCTTGATCCGTATATCGAATTTAAAAATCAAAATATCCGAATCTCAATCTGGTTTTGACGGATCTCAGATTTTGCTATCCGGATCTTGATCCGCGCATCCCATATATCTGGATTCGTAACGGATCTGGAGTAGATCTCAGATTGGATATGGATCCCGGATAATAAGTCCAAACCCTAATCAATATATCGGCCGAGAGCCACTAAAAATAGTCTTTTGTTTTGCCATTGCTAGTTGTGATTTGTTAAGAGTTGGGTTCTAACTTGACATTGTCAGTTTAACTGCCATAAGAAGCTTCATTGGCGCTTGGTCCCAGATGAGCAAAGATGAAGTGGACACTTGCATACAACCAAGTGGTCACTTTGATCATTACTAGCCAAAAACAACCTCCAAAGTCAAGCTATATAACTATAACAAAGTGCTGAGTGAGAGGCAACTCACTATTAGGTATTTTATATAGCTTTCCTTATTACATGTTATTTATTTTTGTTTTTACCATATTGCAGGGCTAAATAAATAAAAAATAGAAATACCAGAAAAATAAAAATTAGAAAATAGAAAAACCAGAAAACCAAAAAAAAGAGAACCAAGGAGAAGTTACTTGTCATCGACCGATGAGACAAGGTCGACATCGATTGACAACATGACACTAGCACCGATCGATAGTCACATTTCTGTGTCGATCGACATCGACATCAACGATCAGGTATACCATTCTCCTTGTTACATTCAGTACTTATGATTTATATTCTCACCAAACTCCGACTAGATATACGCTGGTGACAGTGTAATTTAAGTATGAGGAGAGGTTTACTAATATTATTTACCTATGAGTTTTAAAAATGTTTTATTGAGCTAAGAAAGGGACAATGAACTACAATTTTCCTTACTCATCTAACCACTCTTTAGCACCATTTTTAGATTTATTGACTGAAGATAGTACTATAGATGCTAAAGTGGATCAGTCTACCAGTTATTCACACTTGTTGAGAATGTTTGGAAGAACCAAAGCTGACCTACAATTTAATTGTGTTTAACTTGCTTGTCTTAGGGCTTGGTATACATTGGATCGGAATCCTCCTGCAAGTCTAGAAGGTATTAGACTTAGTGTCACTGATTTTCCTTCCACCTCTCTTTGGCATCCCTATATACATAAAAGATTGAGATGATTTTCTGAGATGAAGAGGGGTAGGTACATTACCTATGATCCGACTATTATAATTCAAAGGAATGACCACACATTGTTTGGAAGTAATGGATAGATACATTATCGATGACCCCACTATTCGCCTAAAAATTTGCCAAAAAAAACCTCTGATTCAGAGAAGAGGGAAGAGAGAGGGGAAATCAGAAAAGGTTATCTGCAACTCCAAATACTTGCTTGAGTTGATTCCATGTGTTCGGTGATCGATACTCCCAAGCTAAAGCTTACACCTTTTGTTTATATGTATTAAATGAGGTCAGTAGAGAGGTTAGCCAGACATGATTAGTTAAGTTGTTTGATGAATGGAATTCATTGCTAAGCTAGGATATTACATAGAAAGTACTTCTAAGTTAAGATTGATTTGATGTGGTTGCAATATTGTTGAGGCGATAGTAAGTTCTTTAATTATGTGAGTCCCTGATGTTTCAAACCGCTTCCAGAGAGACTGCTTATTGTTTTACTTGAGGACAAGCAAAAGAATAAGTATATAGGTGTTTTCAAATATATTATAGTTGTTTGGAGTCTTTCTAGTATGTTTTCAGGTTTTGGAGGGATTTGGAGGAAAGTTGTGATTTTGGTACATTTTGGAGATAAAATGATAAAGACTCGTAGTTGACCATCGACCACGACTATCGATCGATGGGCGAAGGCAACCATCGATCAACACACACTCTGTGGTATCGATCGACGATGAAGCGCACAGAAACAAGATTGGGTTTCAGCCGACTTAAAGCCCAAGTCCCATAAGAATTACCAGATTACCCCTGACGAGTTTTAACTTAATATTTATGTGCTTGCCATTGTTCTAGGCAACACACGCTTTCATACTTTCTACTTTTCTTACATCAAAATAACTTAATATTTTCTTTACTCTATCTTAATTACGCAATATGTTTATGTTATTTTCATGAATTGCTTAGCCATATCTGAGTAGATCATCTTGTCAGATTAAGGGTTCCGATATTCATGAGGGATTAACCCAAAATATAGAATTTACTAAGTGTCAGAATATTAATCAACTAGACTGTTCTTAATGCATGTGTTCTACAATAGCTAATTAGAACTTTGCCTATAGATATTAGGGCACATTCGAAAGATTGGTTCTTTGTCTGAAATAGTTTAGGTTGTGGATTGCTAGAAACAAGCGTAAGCTGATTTAGTTAACCTAGTGAACACGTTCAAACCGTTCGCAACGCTCCCTGAAAGGAACGTTGATTGATACAAAATTGACAACTCTCTAGTTGTATCGATCGACGGACTGAAAGGTGTATCGATCGACACCACGTCGTTGGAATCGATCGACTCTTTCTCAGGACCAACATGCGATAGTTGAGGTCCTAGATCCGGCGATAGATAGCCTAAATATACGAAAGTTGATCGGTTTTTCTAATTGTTTGAGTTCTATAATATCCATATATACTTAGTCTATATATCTATAATCTTGATTGACTGAATAGAAACCCTAAGTCTAACGTCTCCCTCATCAATTTTAAAACCCAATCAATCTACTGAACAATTACTTGTTCATCATTGTCATTTACAGCTTTACAACCATTCAACCTAGCTTAACTCCATAACTAGATTAGATCTATTGTGTGCCTTAGCTCTCTGTGAAATCGATCCTAAAGTACTGCAATTGAACCTCTTATTTGAGAGAGTACAAATCACTTATAGGGTTATTTGAGTGATATTAGATCTCCATATCTATAAAGAAGTAGCTAGCCTCAAAATTCCAAATCTTTCAGAGCATGTTTAGTCCAACAATCTTCTTCACCATTGGATATCAATTTTTCACTTTTTATAACACCGATGAAAATTCTCACAAAAACTTGTTGACTTGAAAACATCTTTTTGAATATGAAACCGATCAGGTGGACAGCTACTCTCGCTTCACATATATATCAGAACGAAAATCATCCATCTATTTTCCGTATGTCTTCTACTGAATTAATGCATATTCATCAGTTTGCAACATCCGGAAGAGATTTTAAACGGAAAACCAAATTGATTTCAACAACAAATAATACAACGGGAACATCAGGTGTATTACTTTTATTGTTAAACTAGATCTATTGTCCGCGCTACGCGCGGATTCTGTTTTATGAATTTTTTTTAGAAACATTTTTTTAATTTAAGTTATTAAATTAAAAAAATCTACTCTTATTGAATCAATGAATTTAAAAAAAAATTTAAATCAAGTGTATTTAATATGAGATTTCTGCAAAGTCACTAAAACTGATTTGTAATTATATATTATTCAATTAACAATTTGTAAGAACTATATCAAATCAACCATTATTCAATTGTTAATAATATTTAGTGAGACAAACTTTTGATAAAGATCTTTGGAGAGTTGATATTTATTTTAGTTAAAAATAGTAACATTTCTATAGATGTTATTTGATGAAACTTGAAAAATAAATTATTAGTACTATTCAAATTAGCACATAAGAGTCAAGACTTGCTCATAAGAGAACATTGTTGCCACTGATGTTCTGGTGATGTAGAATTTTCTTGATTCAGACCTTTCTCCTATTTTTTTTTTAATTTTTATTAGATTAGACATTTGGTCATTTCTTTCAAATAGCAATTTTTAAGTTTTTTCACAAAAACAGTTATCAGAAAATAAAATGACCAAAACAATATTTTATTTTTTATTTTGAAATTTTTATTTTTTTTTTAATTTGAAATTTGAAATTTCATCCATTAAACTTCACCCTTAACTTTAAATCTTAAACCCTAAATTATATACCTTGAACTCTATATTCTACACCCCAGCCCTACTCTATAATGAAAAATTTTGGTCATTTTGTTTTTTAAGGATTATATATGTGATAAAAACTTTTTTTTTGGCCATCTTATTTTAATAATTTAATTTATTGTAATACATAGCATTTTTTTATTTTGTATATTTTGATGTACTTTTAGCATGAATATAACAATAGTAGAAAAATGTAAGATATGTTCCTCAGTGTTTTTATCTACAAATTGTTATATTTAAGATTTAGTCTTCTTCTTTCAGTTGATTAGAAATTGTTACATTTAAGATTTAGTCTTCTTCCTTCAGTTGAATAGTGGTACAGAGATTACTTGTTAACTGTTATGCAAGTATTTATCTATGATCTTGTGATCTGAATCAATCTTTTATTTTTATTTACAGAAAGATTAATCTGTAGAACTAATCATAAACTCTAAAAAGCTATGGTGCGACACTGCCATTAATTAAAAGTTTGCAACTTGTCACAAAAGAAGACAATACCAGACTGTTTTTAGAATCCTACAACTCCAAGATTCATCACATGGTAGAAGGTAATACACAGTTGAAATAAAATCATTGATCACACTCCATATATACCTTTCCCTCAATAGAAGACAATATAGGCGACATGAACATAGCAGCAGCTTGAGTTTCAGAGCCGTGATTCAATCTGGTGGTCACCAAGCCGCTCCACAACCATGTTGCATTGGCCAGTAGTCATTGGTTCGTCACAGAAAAGACCAAGGCTTGGGCGGTCTCCTTAATTGTAACACCACAAACTCCCTACAAAAGTAGCACTGATTCACTAAAAACAAAAGCCTTGGGAACAAAAAGGCAAAAGTTATTTACCAAAAAAAGGCAAAAGATTCATCAGAATCATTCATGTTATCTTCTTCCCTCGAGTGACGGCATTTGTCTCTCCTTGGATTACAATGTACTTTGTGCCACAAACGAACACTCCCGTTGCAGCAAGCGTTCCAGGCTCAGCAAACAGCTGTCGATGCCACTGATTTCCTCAGGCTTCAAGCCTTCAAGTAAAACAAAGATAATACTAAAACGATAAGAAAACAATAACACAGACCTGGGACAATGCAAGCTGAGCTTTTCACTAAGAATTTACAACAGAAAACTCATTTCGAGTACAACAAAATATCAGTGAACACTTCAATCTTGACCACAAGGAATTCCCTAGTTCCAAAGTTTAAAACTTGCGATTGCATACAATCTGCAGAAGCTTTTCCCTGTTAAAACAATTTGTATAAGACACCAAGAGACATCAATCTATCAAGAAATGGTCAAAGAGTTAAGCTTTCCTTTGCTTGAAAGGAATAGATTTTATTACCATCATGTAGGAATTGCAGTTAACCAATCTGATAGTCCATACAACGTTTTTGAGACAACCACGTGAAGTATAATGACCCATTCTTCTATTCTCTCCCGCTAGATCCTTGCACCTGATCCTCTCATGTAGCCATCTTCATCCCTCACCTCCCACCCCTCATCTGAGTATCTGACCCAACAAACAGGACAAAGAAAAACAACCATGTTATAAACACAGAGAGAGAGAGAGAGAGAGAGAGAGAGCAGATGACCGACTAGAGACATGAACGCAGAGGAGAGAGACAGAGATTATATAGAGAGAGCGAGAGAGCGAGATCGAGATAGACGAGATCTTGTTAGCCCAGAATCTCTACTCCTCTCTCTCTCAGATCTCTAGAGCTCTCGAACGAGAGAGGTAGAGCTCATAGGCTCTAGTCTCCTCTCTCAGATCGAGGAGAGAGAGAGAGAGAGAGAGAGAGAGAGGGAGAAGGAAATTAAAAATTATGAGACAGTTCAATCTTTGTTTATCACAACTCCAGTCAAGAGCTCTGTCGAGTTTCATGTTGGCAGAAGACCATTTTCTCTATCCACGTGGTTCATAATATATGTGATCAAAAAATCATGCAAACCTATAGCCAATGGAAGCATAAACCTCAAGATTAAAACTTGGGGGAACATCATAAAGTATTAGTTTTGAAGTTGACCTTAGATTTTGGGATGCATTTAACAGCAGCCTCTCTTTCTTGAACATAGCAGAGCAGGTGTTATAAAAAATGACACCTCCCGATCTCTTCCCCTGACTCCATCCTACTCTGAAACTGCAGACGTTTGTTTCAGAAAAAAAAATTGAAAACTTGTCACTTTGTAGTAATTTAAATAGAGCAAGCCCAGTAAATTATTATTTCTAGAATCTGACAGCAGCGAAATGAAACTCCCGCTCCTCTCCCTCGCACTAAACTACATCGCTGAATACCAATCTCATCGTTGTTTAGGCCAATGAAAGAAGTTTTGGCCGACGAACAACCCACAAGACTCTACAGATATTATTAGGAAGGCCTTGACAAATAGCACATATCTGTGAAATAGACGTGAAGCATTCCAGCAATGGAAATAGATCTTTGTCTGAATTTGAAAGTTGTTGCCACTTTGCGACCAGTGCAGGCATCAGAATTTCAAGATAAGCAGGCTGCAGTATATGGAATAAAAATACAATATTTAAGGAGCTAAAAATTTATTAGAACAAATTAAACTTAGTCAAACCCAATCGTCATAATACCTTATTTAACTCTTCTCTAACCGAATCTGCCAGTGTTCCAATAGCATCATAAACAATTCTTAAGTTCCGCCTCTGTACATGAAAATAGAGATTTATTCTGGCAAAGAAAGGATATATAACTACCTGATACTTTCCAAAAGCGCACATTAGATGCTGGAGTATTACTCCCAGGTGTGGCACTAACTCTTCAGCGGCATCCTCTTCAACAGTTGCAAAAGCTGAACAGGCAGCCTCCTGGACCCGCTTGTTCGAATCCAAGAGTCTGCGGAGAAGACCCATAAGAACTTTCTCAAACTGTTCGTAACCCTTTGGATTGCCAGTTTCCTAGAAAACAAAAAGAAGTAAGTCATTTTAAGACCGTTTTGAAGCATGGAATCTTCTGTTTCGAATCATACCTGGATAAGATACTTGCCAAATCGAGAAAGCGTCCAGCAAGATATGCTTCGAATGAGAGGGAAAATAAAGCGATGAAATGAGAATTTATGAACTCATCGTTGTTTAAGTAAAACTGATCATGAGAGCATCCAATGTCTCTGCTCGATCCTCCTAGTTAAGAGGTATAAAGCCAACCATTAAAGGATTAACAATTTTCAATCGTACCCAATGATTTCGGTGGCTTCGGTATCCCGGATTTGGGTCCGTTTCCATTCTGTGATGAACGGAAAACCTTCTTCTTCTTCTTGACGGAAACAGTTGGAGAATACGGTGAGGCAACTTCGAAGCCCGGAGAAGTCGGAGTTCCTCGACGGTCTTCAGCCAAGTCGGAGGTGGCGGCAAAGATGGTCGCAGGCGTGTATCGATGTGGCGGTTGTGTAACCCCGAAACACCGTGGATACAGATTCCGGCGGCCAGAGTTTATGTTGAGATAATGACAAAGGTACCATCTCCTTTCATGTTTCTCAGGTTCGGAAAGGACGAATGGAGATGGAGATCGTCTCCTGCGCAACAGAGAAGGAGATAGAGATCCTCGCGATGGTTCGGTGGTGCGCTCTCCGATTAGGTTTCGTCAATGGGCTTACGGGCCAACGCGATAAAGAAAAAAAATAAAGAAGCCCATCAGCCCAATCCGACGTGGAATTAAAAATCTGACGTGGACATGCTGTATGGAGCTCATATAACCCTTTTAATATAGTATAGAAGGCCTTGACAAATAGCACATACCTGTGAAATAGACGTGAAGCATTCCAGCAATGGAAATAGATCTTTGTCTGAATTTGAAAGTTGTTGCCACTTTGCGACCAGTGCAGGCATCAGAATTTCAAGATAAGCAGGCTGCAGTATATGGAATAAAAATACAATATTTAAGGAGCGAAAAATTTATTAGAACAAACAAAACTTAGTCAAATCCAATCGTCATAATACCTTATTTAACTCTTCTCTAACCGAATCTGCCAGTGTTCCAATAGCATCATAAACAATTCTTAAGTTCCGCCTCTGTACATGAAAATAGTGTATAGAAACAGTTGTTTGAAGTAGTAAATAATAGCCTGTCACAGAGATTTATTCTGGCAAAGAAAGGATATATAACTACCTGATACTTTCCAAAAGGGCACATTAGATGCTGGAGTATTACTCCCAGGTGTGGCACTAACTCTTCAGCGGCATCCTCTTCAACAGTTGCAAAAGCTGAACAGGCAGCCTCCTGGACCCGCTTGTTCGAATCCAAGAGTCTGCGGAGAAGACCCATAAGAACTTTCTCAAACTGTTCGTAACCCTTTGGATTGCAAGTTTCCTATAAAACAAGAAGAAGTAAGTCATTTAAGACCGTTTTGAAGCATGGAATCTTCTGTTTCGAATCATACCTGGATAAGATACTTGCCAAATCGAGAAAGCGTCCAGCAAGATATGCTTCGAATGAGAGGGAAAAAAAACGATGAAATCAGAATTTATGAACTCATCGTTGTTTAAGTAAAACTGATCATGAGAGCATCCAATGTCTCTGCTCGATCCTCCTAGTTAAGAGGTATAAAGCCAACCATTAAAGGATTAACAATTTTCAATCGTACCCAATGATTTCGGTGGCTTCGGTATCCCGGATTTTGGGTCCGTTTCCATTCTGTGATGAACGGAAAACCTTCTTCTTCTTCTTGACGGAAACAGTTGGAGAATACGGTGAGGCAACTTCGAAGCCCGGAGAAGTCGGAGTTCCTCGACGGTCTTCAGCCAAGTCGGAGGTGGCGGCAAAGATGGTCGCAGGCGTGTATCGATGTGGCGGTTGTGTAACCCCAAAACACCGTGGATACAGATTCCGGCGGCCAGAGATTATGTTGAGATAATGACAAAGGTACCATCTCCTTTCACGTTTCTCAGGTTCGGAAAGGACGAATGGAGATGGAGATCGTCTCCTGCGCAACAGAGAAGGAGATAGAGATCCTCGCGATGGTTCGGTGGTGCGCTCTCCGATTAGGTTTCGTCAATGGGCTTACGGGCCAACGCGATAAAGAAAAAAAATAAAAGAAGCCCATCAGCCCAATCCGACGTGGAATTAAAAATCTGACGTGGACATGCTGTATGGAGCTCATATAACCCTTTTAATATAGTATAGATGTTCAAATATCTGGGAAAGTAATCTTTATCACTGAATCATCCAAATGAATACCGAAAAAACATAGAGAGAAACTCTCAGATTTACTCATAAAATAGAAACTAAATATAATCTTTAGCCATAACCGATGTAGTTATTATAACTTCAAAAATATATACATAAACCAAGTATAAAACTATTTAAATAATAAAAAGATAATAATAGTTATATTCATTTTAAATATTTTTTCCTAATCAAAGATACATCCTAAGATTAGACATATCTTAGAAATTTTAATTGTAGTATCTTGCAAAACATGTGTCATATAAAAGATTGTAGTATCTTGCATTATCTAGTCACCTAGCCTTGTAAAATAATGGTTAACTAGAAAAGGAACTTGAGTTTTTAGGATTGCTAGTATTTTTGTAATTACAGGGTTTGAACTTTTAACATCTGCATAATTTTCAGGATGAACTTTATCGTCGAATGATTTATTCACCTTATTTTTAATGTATTTAAAATGTGATACATTTTTGACTGATCAAGTGAAAATAATTAGACAATTTCACTTTTAAAAAAGTGATCACTATTTTAAATTTTATAGCATTTTCAATCTCATTTAAAAAAAGTTCTATTTTTGAGTGAGTGTTTTTCAATTCTATTTTCTATTTTAATCTATAATGAAGTAAAAAGTAAGCTTACTCTAGAAAAAATGAAATAATCATATTCACTACTTCATTTTCTTACCCATTAGTTAATTTTTCATTCCAGATATAATAGTTTTAATAGAAAAAATTTATTAGAATTAATTTATTTAAAATAAAATTACACACTGGAAATGGTTTCAGAGATACATGTCAATTTTTCCTCATGTAGGAACCACTAGATTACTTGGTTATCTTTTTCCAGTATCTTTCCAAGACAATTAATTGATAAGATGTGATAAAGTGTGACATTCCACCTTCATTTCATGATTTTCATCATATTCATCTAGCCCAGTCCCCAATGCATCTCTATTTCAAGCTTGTCACCTAAAATAAGAAGTATTTAAACAATCCAGACAATCTTATTTTCTCATTGAACCCTGATCCATACTTATCTTTTTTTTAAAGAATGTTAAATTAAATTAAATTTATAAAAAATTACAACTTGTGTGACTGTTTTATGTCTGCAATGATTCTGAAAGACTGAAACACTAGATTGCTTTTCCAATAGTAAAACACTTATCGATCAATAACATAAGAGCCCAATTGCTTTTCTAAAAGGATTCACAATGTTAAGAACGGAGGGATTGGTCATTGCGCAGACCATTGTGCTCTGCATGTAGCTTGTTTGATTAACAAAATAATCTCGAGCAATTGTGTTCGTTAATTACTATTTTTGCAAAGAAAAAAAAAATAGTAGTCCCATTTTGTTTTGCCTTTAGATATTGAAATAGTTAAACAATTTAAATAGAGTAGAACTTTGATAAAAAAGAAAATTGGAGAGTAGGAAATAGGATACCCGTTCGGGTTCGGATCGGGTATTTCGGATTTTCGGGTATTTCGGTATAGAGGTGTAGAACCCGTTCGGGTATTTCTGTACTTCGGGTCGGGTTCGGGTATTTTTAGTTCGGATTCGGTTTTTTCGGATCGGGTTCGGATATTTAGATTTTGAAAAAAAAAATTAAAATTTTTATTTCTCAAGTTTCTTGTAGTTAAAAATATAACTTTCAGTTAACTAATTTTTTTTATTTTTAATAGATTGAATGGTTAATAGATTTGGACATAAAATTTTAAAACTAAAAAGATATTAATTTAGTTATTTTTTTTAAAAAAATTGGATGTAACTTTTTGTTAATTTTTGAAATAAAAAACTTGACATGCATTGTAAGTGAGTAGCAAATCATTTTTTCGTAATTATATGTATATCATATGAACTTAAAGTATGTGTAGTATCAATATAAATATTTTATATAAAATAAGAGATGTAAACTAAAAATATAAGGTTAATTATACATATGTTCGGTTATCTTCGGATATCCATTCGGGTTCGGGTATTATCCGTTCGGGTTCGGGTATCCAATCTCTCCTTATTCAATATCCGTTAGGATATTTTGCTATTTCGGTTCGGATTTCGATTCGGATTTTTCGGATCGGGTTCGGGTGCCACTTCGGATATCGGGTAAAGTGTCCACCCCTAGTAGGAAAGTGGGAGTGACAGGTTGGACTCCCAACTAAAAAGGCGACGGTTGGATTATTGTACCCACATATTTGAATTAGAAAAAGTTAATTTACGAAAATATAATATATGTTAATACATATAAATATATTTTCAACAGTTTAGCAAAAATATAGATGCATATGATCAGTTATGGAGTTAATTGAGAAAAGTATTCATAGATAATATTACAAAGGCAGGACTCTGGAGTGATGGCATTTTAATCGTTTTCTTGCTATTATATTATGTTATATATAAAAGTTGTAACCCTACAAACACTGTTCTTATCATATGTCTGTTGATGGGATATTTGTGCTTCAACATTAATAATGATGTCTTATTTCCCTAAATTCTATGCTTAATCATGCTTTTCGGTAGATAATTGATGGATTAACTAATATCACATAATGATTATACCATATTTGACCTCCCTATCTTTCACTTTTTCATTTATTTAATCTAATTGTAATCGAGTTGAATGTGAAGTTTCACCTCGTAATTTGTTCCTACACTAGTATTGAGCTGCCAATTTGGTCACTGTCTTTTGTTAAATCACTTCCCATGTTCACATGTATGTTTTTATTGAAAAAAGAGTTTAGAAATAGTTTACAGTTACATGGTTATTAAATTGCAATAAGGATAAATAAACTAAATATCCATGTTAGACCAAAAAAAGCTAAATATCCATGATAATGCTAAAGCTTTAACATTAGTATTGACAACAACAAAAAGAAGAAGGTCAATGTTGGTTCTGGTTGTCGTTTAACCGGTTTGGTTCACGTGATCGCTGTCTGACTTGGAAAAAAAAAGAAAAGAAAAGAAGTGTGCTCCTGAAACAAAATAAGTTCAAGCCAGTTTGATTTTCAATCATGGACGATCACTGTAGTCTGTGAATACTTTAAATAACAAGAATATTCGGCTCTTCCACGTATGGGAGTATTATAAATTACTCCATATCCAGTTGATTTATACAATTAAATTAAACTAGGTAATAATCTGCGCCATGTGCAGGACGAAGTAATTATTTGAAACTATATATTATATATTTGTTAAAATTATACATTACATATGCATATATTAAAAGAAAGGTTATTTTTCTTTAACATACCACAATTCTTCCATTGTTTTTTACCATCAATTATATCAAATATACGATTGATAGAAGATGAAATTTGAGCTTAACGCTCCAATATAAATTTTTTCCCTAATTTGATATATCTAAAAAAAATAAAATACAGTTTGAGCTAATAAAAAAAGGCTGAAACATTTGTATGGTACCGTACGTAATGGACAAGACATGTTTAAGGCAAACATTTACTAATTATTATCACTAAACTAGTGGTACATTAGACATTTATAATTTCCTCAAAACAAACTCGATTCAAATATAGGGGCCACATATATATAAAACAGTAAATCACTGTAATAAATCGATGGCTATAATTAAGAAATTTGCATATCTATCTATTTTTAATTCACCCATTGACATAGCAAAATAATACATGGAAAGAACAATTAATAAGATGAATCTTTTTGATATTAGCTTAGACACCACAAACACGAAAGTCAATCATTCCGAAAATATTTGATTGACTCAAATTTTATTAATCTTTTGAATTGGAGCATTCAATATTTGACACCGAGATTTACTCCATTAAGAAAATACAGCTTAATCAAGATCCAATGACATCGTTTTTTTTCCAATTCACTTAAAATTATCATGGATTATATATTTTATTTTCCAGTGATATCTTCATATTGTATCTAAGTATTTATAATCAGAATAAAAATATGATTATATTGTTGATGTGATCGAGTATACACAACTATTATGCTAACATATTACTAGTAATAACTAACTAATATACAACAACATAGAGACAAACCGCACAATATTCTACTTGTTTCTGGTTTATTCAGCATAGTATATTATATAATATACATTTGAAAAATTATATAATATGATGGTCAATGACATAATATTATCTCGAGTTGATATGGATGTTAAAAAATATTGATATAACTTAACATGGCATATAAATTATATTATCCACATAGTTTACATTTTATACAATAGTATTGTGACATGGTTGTATAAAAAATTTCAATATTCTAAATTTAGTAAACACGTTCATGAAATGAGACTATATGTTTTTGGCAAGATGCTTAGAATAAATGCTTAGAATCAAGATGCATAAAATGAAACATATACTATATGTTTTTGGCAATGACATGACATGTAATTAGTCTATGCCAAAAAGAATTATTTAAAAAAGGTTATAAGGTGGAATGTGGTGTTGACACCTAGGAAATGACAAAGTTGTGAATCACACATGAGATAAAGGTTCATTTATAAAAGTTCTCCTCAGATAATAAGAAGAGGATGTAATGAACTTATGGTTATAATTGCATTTGGTGCGAGTGGTGAGCCAAAAAGTGAGACCTATATACTGTCCATTTAAATAAGGTTTTGAAAAGAAATTAGTGCTTAATTAATTGATTAGCCAAAGGCCCATAGTCAATAGTTAATAAGTGAAACTGCATTGTTGGTCTGGTGAAGCATAGGGAAATTTGCATGTCAAGCAATTCCAACAAGAGCATGTTGTCATGTACCATTACTCACACTGACGTAATTAACCACTTTCTGATTTATTGGAGTTACGTAGTTATTGGATATTTTTATATACATATCATGCACACTACGCGCCATGGATAAAAATAGCATTTTTATGATACAAACCCGTTATCCAACAAAATAAGACTACACGAGGGAATGGAAAGACACATCTAGACAAATCTAATTTATAGGGACGAAAAAAAAGAACATGAATCTGTTTTTTTTTTTTTTTTTGCATTAAGTTTTAGATGCACTTGGTTGGAGAATGAAAAGTATGATATGTCGTTTTATTTGTCATATTTTTGAATCGGATTGCAAAAACGTGTTTCTTACCTATGATTGAGGTACCACAAGGTAGAAACACTACAAGATTTCAGTCATTCAAGATTTTCCACAATCTTCGGGCTCATAATGCAGTTGCTTATTCATTAGGTAGAACTGTACAATCTTTTCATAGAAATCTTTGTGTGTTGGTTGTTCTGTTTCGGTTTGGCTTTCCAGACCACCTCTTGTTTCAGTGATATAATTTTTTTTATGTCGAAAAAGACTATACATGGAATATTTTGCATCTTCTATTTGAATAGAAAGAGACCTCCACATGTAGTTTCAATGTATGATTTATGAGTAATCAAATTATTTGGTTTGGATTGGATTGGATTGGATTGATATTAATGTTTTGTTGCTAGTTAAACTCGGATTTTTTTAAACGCTATGTAATGTAATCGACTGGAATAATAATAATTACTGAAATAATAACTTTTAAGAAATATCGTAAATTAAATTTATACTCTTTATCGAATTAATATTTTTGGCCATAAAACAATTTTTTTAAAATTTTTTTGTAAATTAAATAATTTGTTTACTCATGAGCTGATCTCATTTTTAAAACTATTTTAGGTCAAAAAATCACTTATCGCATAAGAAGTTAACGTTTAGGCCAAAAAATCTCAGGCCTACTATTTGGTTACAATGAAATTATGCCAACTCAGTCTTATATCATGATTTAGCAATTTAAAAGTTAATTATTGTTATAAGAAGTTTACGTTCACGTGTCAATTCTATCTATCTTCAATATTTTTCTCATTTTTGTGTCGTTTTTTTTATTTTGGTTATTGCTCAATATAAATATTTATTTTTGAGTTTATTCTCATTTTGTTATTTTTTTTTGGCCTGAGATTTAGAAAATATTTAAATTTTAAATTTATTAAAAAGATACATACTTAGGTTAAGATCCTCTTTTTTTGCATAATAAATATTTTTTATTTTTCTGCATATTATGAAATAATAAAATAATAATTATATATTAAATAACTAAGAAATCAATTACTATTATGTAATAAATTGAGAAGGTTACATAAAAAGACACATTTCGTCATTTCTTTGCAGTGAAAAACACATTATGGTTTTAGCACACTTTACTTGTACGGCTTGGTAGATTCGAGACCAAAATGCCCCTCTCTAAAAATTTAGAAGAAAGCAACGATTAAATTAGTTATTTTTTTTATATTAATAAATTAAACGGTGCGTTTTGCTAGGATATGGTGATTACAAAGTCGTGGATAGGAAATAGTGGTTACACATGTATGTTAGAAGGTATTGTTATTGTTGTTGACGTGATTGTTGTGGTTAGGGTACAAAATATACAAAGTTTCTAGCACATATAGTATGGATGTGATACAGTGAATATTTCAAATATCTTAACTTGATAAACATACATAATGTTTGATAATATAACAGACCTAGAAACCGCATATATTACAAAAGCATACATAATGTTTGGGAAGGAGATGTATGGACAAGCGTGATGTTTCCAAGTCAGTAACCACAAAATTCATATCCATAACCATACAACCTCATTTACGGTATCTATTGTCACCATAGTCTCCACCTTTGTATCCACTTTCGTATCCATCGCCTCTGTATCCATAACCACCATAACCTCCACTCCGGTGTCAACCACCATCTCCTCATCTCAAGCAACCACCTTAGTATCCACCATCTTCATATCCATAACCACCTTCCTAAGTCATCATAATTAATCTCATCGGAACTCAGATCTCCTCAGCGACTCAACCACAATCCCAGATCTCCGCTGAAGCTTCAAAAGCTCACTACTCTCAACTTCAGTCTCAATTCGAATCTTCTTGACAGATTAATTGCCTTAGTCACCGGAGTTGGATTTTGGAATTCACTCTCCTCTGTGACTTCATTAAACTCTCCAAATCTCCTCTGTTCAAGTCCATAAAGCTTGAATCTGCTTCTAGTAATAGCCATGGTATCTTATCCACGGTAAATCCCAAACTTATCACAATCGATTTAATTTACAAGGTTTGTTTCATCACACTCATCAATTTGGATTAGGATCTGAACATTTGAGAAAGTAAAATGGAATGAGGAGAGAGGGTTACAAAAACAAAATTAGGAGAGATGATGAACTTTTGTAATGAATTAGAAAAGAAGAGAAAAGAAAAAGTAAAATTTGGTCTAAGGGTATTAGAGTCTTTAGACACATATAATGTGTGTAGAAAGTTCAATGTGTCTCCAAGTGTAATTGGAAACTCATAAAGTGTCCTTGGGTTGTAAAATTTTCTAATAAATTGGTGTGCGCATATAAATCAAACGACTGCTCTTGTTTATTCACAATCATTTTAGTGTAAATAAATCAAAATAATCAATCTTATTTATCGTATATGATATATAATTAAATTTAAATGATATTAACATAAATATATAGTATACTTTTAATATGGATATTTATTAAATGAGGTTTCTACTCATATGATTTTATGATTATTTGCATATTTGTGTAACAAATTTTACACCAACAATTTTTTTTAATGTGGAATATTTAGTGGTTTCAATAATTTATAATCATCTAAAAAAACAATCAAGATTCCAAAATTAAAATATTAAATTTCAAATATATGTTCAACGATATATCAAAATATAAGTATGTATTTTTATGTGATGCATAGTTTAATTTAAATGATATAATATATATTAACGTAAACACATATATATATATATATATTTACATAAACACCTATTAAAATAAAATTATTTATCCATATGATTTTATAACCATTGTATCTTATTGTAGAAAATAAATTAAATCTTGATCATAAATGTTAATGTGAGGCTTTTAATAGTTTTAGTAATTTATACTCGTTTTGAAAAATTTAAAATATAACATATACAAGAAAAAATTAAATTTTTATTATATGATTAATTAATTTGTATAATTTATTTTAATAATAAATAATTAAACAAAAATGATAGAAAGTATACATATTGTTAGCAAATTTTTATTATTTAAAATCATTAATTGCTATATATATATATTAATCACATTAGGTAATTCCGTAGGTTTTATTTAAGGAAGGAATATATAATAATTTAAATTTGATAAATGAATGGTCCATAATGGACATACTATATAATATAACATTCTCTAGCAATTTAGTTTTGGACTAAAAAAATTATTAATTGATTCTCAAGCCGTCACATAAGTAAAATTAGCATTCTAATTAGGTGACAACTCAACATGGCAATTTTTAAATTAGTACAAACTACAGGTTATAACCTTTTAAATGTTTCTCTATTAATAAATAAGGGATTCTCTAGCAATTTAGTTTTGGACTAAGAAAATTCTCTATTAATTCTCAAGCCGCCACGTAAGCAAAATTAGCATTCTAATTAGGTGACAACTCAGCATAACATTTTTTTAATTAGTACAAACTACCAGTTATAATTTTTTAAATGTTTCTCTATTAATATATAGGGGATAAGTAATCAACTCATCATGCATGATAGGGTTAAATCCATCTTAATGAAACCAGCGGCTGATCAGTATGGAATG
The DNA here is from genome assembly GCF_020379485.1 of Brassica napus. Lineage (NCBI taxonomy): Eukaryota > Viridiplantae > Streptophyta > Magnoliopsida > Brassicales > Brassicaceae > Brassica > Brassica napus. Next base: position 14,887,486 of record NC_063438.1, read on the forward strand.
ATCCATGGCTCCCATCCACTCTCCCGAGACCAGCTAACAAAAACCTTCATAATAGTTACCCGGAGCTCACAGTGGATTCTCTCATTAATTCGCCCGCACATGGAATTTACAGGCAATTAGGGATTTGGTGGATCCACACGATGCAAAAATAATCGAAAGTATACCATTGTGAAGAAATCGGATGGAAGATAGGAATGGATGGCATTTCACCAAGAATGGAAAATATACAGTACAATCAGGGTACAAAGTGGAAAGGATTTATCCTGATAAGGAAAAGCCACCAGAATTTTATGAGCCCAATGTTGATATACTTAAAGCTTCCTGCTGGAAAATGAGGTGTCCTCCAAAGTTAAAGCATTTTTTATGGCAGTTGATATCAGGGTGTATGGCAGTAACGAAAAATCTAAGGGCAAGAGGAATACAAAGAGATACGTGCTGTGCACGGTGTGGTGATCCTGAAGAATCAATAAACCATGTGTTTTTTGAATGTCCCCCAGCTCGTCAAGTCTGGGCACTATCTAAAATTCCATCAAATCCGAATATTTTTCCTATTGGCTCTCTTTTTGCTAATATGGACCATCTATTTTGGAGAGTTAATCCAAAGATGGAGGATCATCAGTTTGCATGGATACTATGGTACATTTGGAAGGGTCGAAACAATAAAGTATTCAGTAATCTTGATATTGATCCGAGGGAAACACTTCGATTAGCAGAAGTAGAATCAACACTGTGGACTGAGGCACAGGTTAGTAACAACAGGTGTGCACAAGAAGTACAAGTTAGGCCTAACGTAGGAACCACAGGAAGATGGTGTTTCACAGATGGTTCTTGGAAAGATAACGACCTATTTTCAGGACAAGGTTGGCTCAGTACATTATCAGAGTTTGATGGTTTACTAGGAGCAAGGAATGTAAGGGCTTGTCTTTTACCGCTTCATTCGGAGATGGAGGCATTAATTTGGGCAATGGAATGCATGAGAAACTTAAGACAGTTTCATGTTACGTTTGCAACGGATTGTTTTCAATTGATGAAGATGGTTTCGGAACCAGAGGAATGACCAGCATTTGAAAGCTACCTGGAAGATATTAAGCTGTTGAGAAGAAGTTTCATCAACTCAGATATTGTTCATGTACCTAGGACGGAGAATACAAGGGCGGATAGTTTGGCACGTAGTGCTCGGCAACAACCATCTTTCGTCGTACACATGGATTCAGAGTTACCACTTTGGTTTACAGAATCTATATGAGTCTGTAATATTTTTGCTGTCAAAAAAAAAAAGAAAAAAAAGAAACCAGCGGCTAAAATCACTCGAAAACATATCTTTCGTCGGATAGTACCTAGGACGGAGAATACAAGGGCGGATAGTTTGGCACGTAGTGCTCGGCAACAACCATCTTTCGTCGTACACATGGATTCAGAGTTACCACTTTGGTTTACAGGATCTATATGAGTCTGTAATATTTTTGCTGTCAAAAAAAAAAAAAAAGAAAAAAAAGAAACCAGCGGCTAAAATCACTCGAAAACATATCATCTACGAAAATGAGCCAAAATATTGAGAGAATAACTTTGCATACGCCAAGTCAATTTATACAACAATACTTCGCAACAAACTTCAAGTAATTCTTCTCAGAAAATCAATGAAGCGATTTTTGCTCGGAAAAGAATTTATAAAAAACAATATTTTCTTAAAAGTATTTAACAAAAACACTAATAATTTTTACGAAACATCTTTCGTAAAATGAAACTAAATAGTTTTTAACAAAATAAACTTTAGTAAAAACAACTTTGGCAAATATTATGGAACATTTTCTTAAAACGAAACTAAATTATTTTACGAAACAAACTTATGTAAAACTAATTTTGACAATTTTTACGGAAGATCTTCCATAAAACAAAACTGAACAGTTTGTATGAAACAAACTTCTTAAAACTAACTTCAATAAGTCTTATTAACATCTTTTCTAAAAAGAAACTAAACATTTTTACGAAATAAACCTCCATAAAACTAATTTTAACATTTTTGTAAAATGACTTTCGTAAAACAACACAAAACAATCTTTGTTTCAACCATCCCCGAATGAATAATTACCCCTAACACGCCTTGAAGGCTCTTCAACTAAAAGAGCACCGTCACGGGATCACAGGTGGTAGAATCCTGCTTTGTTCACCACATGGGCAAAATAGTAGGAGTAAAGGATCTCATGAACTCCGACAGAGAATCCATGAAATTCTCCGAGCACTGGGACCGCCATTAAAGTCCTCCAGGTTAAGGGAGTAAGTTGAGAGGGACAGAAACCAAAGTAAGAGGACACCTCAGTTATAAGGGAAGGGTACTGCCCCGGAAGCCCGCCTCTAAATATGCCTAGTAGACAGCCACCTCATTCGCTCCCCTTCTGGGGCACACTCGAACTCTGAAGGACTCCTCATCCCCACTGAAGGATGAATCACTTACTTCCTCCAAATATCAGCAAGATCTCCCTTCTGGATCTCGGAACGAGGACCGTCATCAAAGAAACAGGAGCGAAGCTGTCTCAGGGGCCCCATTGGGACCGCTTCACTATCAATCTCCGGAACATCTCCCCAAGAAGGAATAGAAAGGGTTTATACACCAATCTATTGTAGTCTCTACTCTATGATTTAATAAAAATGTCTCTTCAAGTCTATTTCTCTATAATTCTCATAAAATACCAGGCTTGTCTATCGTTCCGTAGTACTCACAAATATCCTACACAAAAATCCCCTAACAACCAGCAGCGCTGCAATGAGAGGCATGGTCACAGCTCTTCTCCTGAAGAGAAACGACCAAGACAAGCTCACGAGTTTTCTCTCCTAACATGTGCAATCTAAACAACGAGAAATATTGCAATAATCCAATGCGGAACCACCAGAATTCAAGGTGTGAGTAGACTCGATTTCATGACTTCCCTAGACGGATTTTAAAGACGGAAAAACTTGTTGAAACAAAATCCCGACAAATTTACTTCGACTCTATGCAGCAAGACACTGACGAGCCCTACGTATCAATTGGAAGAGGGGGGAGGGGGGGGGGAGACTGATGCTGAACATATCAACTTGGAAATCAGCAACCAGTTCGACATCTTGAAGAATGTGCTGTCACTGACAACGAAAATCCAAGTAGAATGAGAAGCTGTTCAACTCGACTAAACTCCTCACTCACTCGATCCATGAAAAAAGAAGAAGAAAACATATATTGGGTGGAGCAGGAACAACTTTCCGAAGAGAAACAAATGACTCTTCGTAGCGCAAGACAGTAACCTTGGAAATTCAGTCCCGGTGAACTTGATGAAATTTACGATCTCTGTGTCTCTCTCGCTAAATATGCAGTGGAAGTGAAAGCTGTAAAGTTTTATATTCACCATGAGAGTACTGCAGCGCCCGAAATAGATTGACCACTGAAAGAAGTGCAAAAGACTCCTTTTACCGCTCGCATCACCCAAAAAAGGATCTCAGATCCTGGAAAATTTAAGATCCCATCATACAAACAACTGATCCCAAAGCGGAATTGTAATCATTTCGAATCGCAATGGGATGGGTCAGATTGAAAAAACATGGCCCACAATGATAGGCTCAAATCTTGGATATGATGAAAAATCAGAGAAAAATAGAAAGATAATAAAAATGAATCTATGGAAAATGGTCAAACTAAGGTGTTGTATACAAAAAATGCGAAACAGAAAGGGAGACAAAAACATTGCTACTGAAATTCTCTTCAAAAACTTAGGCTCTACTTTTCGTTAGTTTATGTACGAGCTGTGACTCACATTGGGTTTTTAGGCTGAGGTGGTAAGTCTAGAAAACTCATAGAGATCTACTACCTCTGCGTATTATTCTGATATAATCTCGTTTTCATAAAAACCTCGTTTACGGTTTGTCTCTTGAACGCTCATGTGTAAATCTTTTGTCTCATTCATCCCTTATCTTACCATATTTTTAACCACACATTTTTTCTTATTGCTTCTCGTTGGCTATCGTAGAAAATATAGTTCTCCAAAAAGTTATATTTTTCACTATAAATTTGGATTGTTGAGTTTTGGCTCCCACAACTCAATTCTCCCCATTTCGTTCTAAAAATGGAAGAATTTCTTCTTTTGCAGTAGCACCATCGGCGCAAACATAGAAGAAACGATTGGACCATGACCGGTCATTTTCCCTGAAATCCGCTATTATTCCACAAATATTTTTGGCTCAACATATCACATCAGGGCATTCGGCTTCCTATGGATGGTCTAAAACATCTGAAGATGGTGCAGGTCCAGTTCAATGTTGGATTCATAACAAGAAACCATGATCTTGACCAAGTGGCACAATTGTAAATCCATGTTTGCTCTGATAATGAACAAATAATGACAGTCAGAAACCACATAAATAAAGAAGAAAAATTAGGTTTCGAAAACATAAAGTAACACGATCCTCGATCCACGAAATCTTGAAAATAACTTCCTCGGGAACATCGTAAAAAGCATGAGCGTTGTTAATCTATCTTGAGAAGTCCTAGTTAAGCCTCTCCGGATCGAAACGCATGCCCTTGACATCCTAGATATTTGTGAGAAATGAGGAGGCCTCATGACACCAGTCCTTCTCTCCCAATATTCGCTAGCCTCTCCAGGATCGACGTGCTCCAACCTTTTCAATTACATCGTGTGTGGACACTGATACTCTCATTGGTTCGACCAACATGCCTTGAAGCTGAGAGAGTAGTGGAACAACCCGATTCAAATCTCCTGCAAAACGTGGTTCATGAAACACTTCCATTTGAATAGCTCGAATCACTCGAAGAGAATGGAATAAACTTCTGAAATTAAGAAGAGAGCAAGTAAGTTTATTTTCCATAAGAAAATTCTTGAGAGATAAAAAAGTGTTACGAATGAGGGAAGCTCACACCTATTATAAGGGAGAAAAAAGTATGCACCATGTGTGACCACTCAAACTCTCCTAACTCAGCATGTTTCAGTCTTAGAATTAGTCGCAGAAACTGTCCAAGATCGGAAGGTGAAATTGAGCCATTGATAACATTTTAACGCTTATCTTCACCTCGTCAGAATCACATATAATTCTATCAGCCCGCTTTAAACTATATAAAATTTACCGAAACACAAAACAGCCCGCTTTAAACCATAAAAAAATAAGCTCAAATCAATTATTCATTATAGTACTTAAGGATCGAATCCCTAGGGACTAGGGATCACACAATATACTTTAGTTTCAAGCTAAGCTAAGCCATAAATATGAAAATAAGTAAATTAAGCAATAAAAAGATGCTTGTAAGCAATGGGTAAAAGCGCTAGATTTAGATATCAAACAGGCAATTAGAACTGAAATCAATAGATGATAAGGGTTTTAATAGGAACAATCCTAAAACTCGAATTCAATAATAAGTTATCCAACTCTCGCTGCGATAAACTATTAGCTGCTTAACTCTAATCAAATACACTCAAACAAACAGTCATTAATTTCCAGTTTGATCTTTTTTACTAAATTCTTAGACCAACAATCGCTGTAAATATATATTTAGCTCAACATGATTTAGTTCAGGTAATTGATTACACTCTTGTATTTTAAAACTATCCTAGGATCAAGTTTCTAGTTGGCAATTCTATAAAAAAAACAATAATAGCAATCCTGGTGAAGGATATAATAAGATTACCATATCAAATCTATCAATTAACAGTTCGTCAGAAACATTAGAAAATCCCTAAATATAACAAGTAGATTACTCAGACATGATCATGCAAAACCTAGTAATAATCTCAATAAACTACATAAATGAAACAAATAAGAAATATTGGAGTTCCACTCAATCTCTGAAAGAGTTTCTGATCTTCTCTCCAAATCTTTCTAAGTGTAAAAGAAAGCATACCTAAACAGTGACAAAAAAAAAAAAACTAAATATAGGTTAAAACATGTTTGTGGGCTTCTTTACAAATACTGGAAAATGCTTGGCCAAAGTTTAATTCTTGAGACTTGTGTCAGCTTGCTCGAACAGCATAAGTGTCAAGCAACACCAAAGGTAATGTCGTTCGACACTCCCTCCATAATAACGACTCCAACTTCAAAATTCGGCTTCAGTTTTTCAAATGCTCCAAATAGCTTATAATCTCACAATGCTCTAAAATGTACTTGAGCCTGTAAAGACCTTAAAACATACTCGAAACATAATATAAAGACTCAAAGTGGACTTATACCATGATTAAAATTCTTAAAAACCAAATGATGTCATTTATTTACTTGGAGAAGAATAACAAAGAAAGGCAAGCAAGAAAACTTCTGAACAAGATAGGCTCGAATCTTGGAAAAAAATTTGGAAGGAGGATAAATATGAATCTGCGAAAAATGGGAAGATAACCGGCCAAAGGAGGAGTGTATAAACAACGGTTGATACAGAACAAAGGACCAAAATTCTATGCAGTTTGAACATTAGTCTTTGTTTTTTGTCCGTTTACATAAGAGGTGCAACTCACATATGAACTTTAAGCTTAGGTGGTTATTCTAGCAAAACTAGATAGATTCACTACCTTTGCTTATTCAGTTGCGTTGTAGTCTCGCTTCTAGGTGAGCCTCATATACGGTCTTGTTTCTGGAATGCGCTTGCAAAAAAAATTCGAGCAAAGTCTTATTCGTTTTTTCATTCACTTTTATTAACATATTTTACCTGACATCTTTTTCTGATTACTTGTCTTTGACTAATGCTTAAAATCCGGTTCCCCGAAAAATTAAGGTTTTTCATTATAACTTTTGATTTTGCAAGTTTTGGTTCCCACCGGAAGGCACAAGATCATTCGAGTTTAATCAAATTAACTAATAACTGAGCACAAATAATGGTTTATATCATCGGACTACTGATGATATTCATAAATTTATGATAAAAAAATAACTGATACAAATAGAAGTGTTTGTTGATAATATAATAGTAACCTTGGGAAGATACGTAGAATCATTTCTTGAGAAATTTAGAGATTTGGAGAACACAACGAAGAGATTTTCCATCGCGAAGCAGCTGAAACGCATCGTTTATCTTCTCAAATGGAAGCTCATTCGTAATAAAAGGTTCTAATTTCACAACCTACAAATCAAAAAATCAAATTAATCTAGAAAGCAAAATTAATTCGATTTAAAGAATGTTATATAGTATATGGAATCTTTAGATGAAACTCAGACCCCTTTCATGCATTGTTGAGCAAAATTTGGAAGCTGAGATTTGGGCTTGAAACCACCGAATATAGAACCGGTGATTGTGCGGCCGTCGAAAAGTTCCATTGGATGAAGAGGCAATGTTTTTGGTGTCGGATAAATTCCTACAAGTACCGTCGATCCCCAACCCTATCAACGTATTAATTTGTCACATTTACTTGTTTCTTAAGTAACTAATTTAATTTTATCAAGTAAACAAATTAACTCGTTGATCTCAAGCGCTAGTATTTGTAAGGGAGTTACTGCTTGAGTGGATAAAAAGGCTTCGCGAAGAACATCGACGTTTCCTGTACATTCGAAGCTATAGTCCACGCCTCCACTCATTAGCTCTCGAATCCTCTTTTGTTTTCGGTATATATATTGATCCCATCACAATAGTTAAATTCATTTAATAATTAATACTAAGTTAATTTGTATCATTGATGATTTGTTGTAATATGAAATTTGATTGTACCTCATGTACTGGCTTTGTTAAGTCTTTAGGGTACGAAGTCTGTTATACCCATAAGTTTACCTGTAATAATGAATTGGAGTAATATGTTGGCTACGTTCATTACTACTGTAAACCGCATATAAAGTTAAAATTTATTGCAATGACGGCTTTAAAAAATGTAAAACTTATAACGAATAGCAACTTTAATATTTATTAATTTGGAGAGATATTATTTTATCGAAAATTATTAAGATTCCGAACTGGGAAATTCTGTTAATATATCGAAATCCAGTATTAATTAATTCATAAAGTTATAATGCATTTGCTTTACTTCGAGATCCATGTTGATTTTCTTCCGTCAAAACCAAAAATTAAAAATATATGTTAAAACGATTGAAACTAATTAATAATTTAATCCAGCATTGAATTGGACATTCCAATTGGACTTCAAACAATTCGTATGAAATCAAATTAATGACATTTCAATCTTATTTAGTAGTTTATAAACCAAGAAAAAAGCATAATAAAACTGATTTAAAAGGATTCGAATAGAAAGTATACACCTTTCTCAAATTTGGAAGCATTAGCGTCAACACCAATGATCCTAGAAGCTCCTCTTGCTCTTGCACCTTCAGCAGCCTTCAGTTTGCATTCATAGAATTTATTTATAAATACATTATTTTGACTTTATACATATATGTATTGAAAATGAATAGGGTGCTTGAATGGATTTGTTAAATTAATCTTACAGCGAGACCAACAGAACCCAATCCAAAGACAGCAGTGGTTGTTCCTTCCTTCACATTGGCAGTGTTCCAAGCTGCTCCCACACCTACCTTATTTGAAAGAGACAACGAGAAATAAATGGTTTTTCTGAAAGAAAGGTCCTATCTCCTCTTGTGTTCCCTAGCTACTCCCAAAGCTCACTATATATATTAGATCCCTAATCGGAGATAATAATGACATTTGTATTAAAAAATCCCAAAAAGAAAATAAAAGAATCATCAATGCTTAAGAACATATGGACCCAATCCATGCTTCTAGTTTGCTATTTAAGAGATATAACTAACCAGTGGACACCCCACAGCTCAAGAGGCTCATTTGCTTGAGAGGAGCATTAGGATCGATCTTGACGACGCAAGCCGAGTCCAAGACGGTGTATTCAGTGAACGTGGATGTGTTAAGGAAGTGATAAACGCGTTGCTTCTGGCTCGAACCACCGTCTTTGTTTGTGGTGGTTGAGAATCTCGTCCCTCCATCGTTAACCATCAGTCTTTTCATTGGATCCACTTTATATCTCTCACAGAGATTACTTACTCCATTCGTACACACTCTACATTCACCACATTCTCCATTGAAAGTGGGAATCACATAGTCTCCTTCTTTCACATCTTTCACTCCTCCTACACTTTCAACTATCCTATTATACTCCCAAAACAAAACAAAACAAAAATTAGCGTCACGGGTAAGTTTTAAATACGACTGATATATCACGATTTGGATTGGCTATATACCGGACAGCTTCATGGCCAAGAATCCTTGGAAATGCTCGTTCACCTTCATTCTTAAATTAAAAAAAATGGTATTCTAATTAGATTACAATGTTAATCAAGAAGCATGATTTGAATCTAGGTGCATGCATTACCACTCCGGTCCAAGCTCCGAGATCGGTGTGACAAATGGAGGAGTAAAGGATTTTAACACGAACTTCCATTTTCTGAGGAGGATCTACGCATATTTCTTGTATTACAAGCGGCTCTTTTGGACCCCATGCCACAGCAGCTACATACATGCATCATTCTACCATAATCATCATCGTCATCACCATATCATAAGAAACAGTCACATTGGTGAGTACTTTACTTACCTTTGCAAGTGATGACCTTTCCTTGAGTCTCTGCCATGTTCTTGCTGTTATTTATTTGTTACTAAAGTTGTGTTTCTAGGATGCTTGTATCCATACTTTGTGATCTATATTTGTCTAAATATAGTGAGGATTGTATAAATATCCAAACCGAGTCAATAATCCCGAGAGGGGTGGGCTTAATCTCAATCCACATAATCTTTTGGGTAATTCTGGACCAGCTTTCTCTATTTTGTTTATGTTCCAACTAACTTTTATATATCATGCAAAAGTTTCAAAATTTATCTTCACATAAGATTTGTGAACTCGTTTTTCTTCCTTTACAAGTTACAACACCAAGCCTTAAACATTGATGACCGATTTGGTACGCCTCTTAATCAGCGTCATGTCAAATTAATTTACATTGTCATGTCTATTAATATATTAATAGACTTTCTGTGTGAAACCAAGAAAACAGGTGAATAAAATTGAGAGATAAAAGGGTTTCTGAGTGGAACAACGCATTTGTCGTGTGGTGCTTCTAACTAACTGTAGAGTAACGAAAATAATATGAGCTTCGGTTTCATGAGGGAAGCTGGGACTTTGTGGAATTCTAAAGACTATTAGTTTAAATCTGAATGATTTAAAAGGCAGAACCACTCCTCTAGATTTTGAGTACATTTTAGATTTTCAACACTCTACCTGTTTTTTTCATTACCAGATGTTGTCGGACTGAATAAATAAATTTAAAAATATTGATTTTTAACTATCTAAATAAAAATTTAAAAATATCTAGTTAAACGATTTAACTAATAATAAAACAGGCTTTTTTAATGAAGTATATCTTATATATTAAAAGACGAGCATTGCAATTAATGCGCTCACACCAATATTGACACGTGTCGTTTATAGAAACACTCTCACATATTTGTTTACTTATTTTCCATCTTTTGGAACATCTTGGCTTTTTTTTTGTGTGTAATCTTCTTAACGAGCTTTTAATTATAAACTAGCACGAGGATTGAAACACTTTCTAAATAGTTTGTGCTCTTTTTCACACCTTCGAGGTTTCAACATATCTCATCAGACATCAGGTGATGACAATTTTTATAGACAAAAAGAATTATAAATTGCAAACTGAGATGAAAAGAACTGTGTTTTAAGATAAAATAGAGAAATCCAACACATCCGTTAGTCTACTGAACATAGAAGTCTCCTCTTCCTTCTTCGCATGGCTTACACGACGATCCATCTAGGTTATTCTCGGCGAGGTTCTTGAGATGGGGACTTTAGTCGTGGACAAGCTTCATGCAAACTGAGATGAAAAGAACTGTGTTTCTCGATCGAACCTGCGAGAAATCCAACGCATCCGTTAGTCCATTGTTGAAGTCTTGAAGAGGAGAAGAGAACCTATAAGTTTTTGTTCATTAGATCGGCTTTGTGAGGCGACTTCTTTTGCATCTTTGTGCGTAGCTGTTGATTATTACTATCAAAAAGAGAACTCTTCTCCCATTGTTTCGTCAAGCTTAGAATTATCGTTATTACAAACTACTGCAGCTCACGAACTCTTCTCCCCTTTTTTCGTCAAGCTCACGAACACAAATGATAACATTTTTACATTGCCAATGATAATACTTTTACGTTTGCATGGCTGGCTAGCACACTCTTACCTACCATACGTTCTTTTAAGCATACTATTTATTCTTTATTATCACGTACAAATTAATGGAGGCGGTGCATTCGAAGGCAAAAATGGTCGAAGTCTTATGAGATCATGGAGATTCTGCAACAGAGTTGATAATAAGTACAGAATCTATAGGATAAATCCACAACTTTCAAGCTAAACTAGAAAAGTCTCTTTTTCTTTTTTTTCTTGTGTTGTGGAGTTTGATGTAGATGAAAGGCTAAGAGAGACACATAAAAACCAAAAAAAAGTTATATTCATACGCGACTGTTATTAGTTCCAAGTTGGAACTTCTGATTGTGGGTTTACCGAATCGAACCAATCGGTTCCGAGTTGGAACGTCTATTGAAATCAACGAAGATAAACCACACTTCATTTCGGTTATTTCAAGTTTACTATATGACGGTTGCCTATTTTGCTAATATGCGTGATTGAGTTAATTATGAATAGGGGATTTGCATATATTTCAAAAACTTAGTTTACGGCAATAGATTTAAATCATATTATCAGTTTTATCTTTATGCATCTTAATAAAATTGAGCTTTTTATTTATAAGACTTCTTCTACAATATTCTTCACCGTTAACCTCCAGCACTTTTGTGAATTCTCCAAACCAAAATAAATAAGACTTTTATATTTCAATGGAGTAAAATACAATAAAATCTAACATACAATCAAACCGATGTCTACATTTAACAGACTTTCTGTCTTTTTATCTTATAAATACCAAAAATCATAATCTCATTCGCGCAAAGCACGGGTTATCACCTAGTTTAATTTATTGATCAACTCTGAGGGTGGCCCTTTAGTTCCGTATACAAAACTGACCATTCTAAAGTGCATTGATTTATTTTTAACTTATTACTAGAGTTTGACCCGCGCACCCACGCTGATGTTTATTTTTATTTTTATAAATAATTATTTATTTGTATAAGCGATAATCTATATTTTAAAATTTGTCTGTTTAAATAATTGTCTAATATGACCTTGCTAAACATAATAATTTTATAGTTTATAATTTTATTTTATCTTATAAACCATCAATTGTATCAGTAGTATTTTTCGAATATGATCCGTATATCCGTACAAATGTATTTTTTTATGGATCAAATTTACTTTTATTTTTTAAAATATATGGTGCTATATATTTTATACTTCCAGCATTTATCATACTAAATTTACATTGGAATATTATTTATATGAAAATATATGTAACATAATATATTTATATATTGATCTATATATTATATAAATGGTTCTTTTTATGTGACTTTTATTTTAGTTATTACTTATATATAATAAAAATATAATTATATAGCTTTTTTAAAAATATTGTTCATTAACTATTTAAAGCTATGTAGATAATTAAAAGAAAAAAACCTAAAAGGTAAGTTAATTAATATGTATTTAATTATGATATATATATATATATAATTAATTATTTCCAAACACATATATATATATATATATAATAAAATAGGAAACAAATAATACTAAAAGTTAGATTTATTAATTATTGTTTCTATGATTTTTTAGTTAGAAGTTGATTTTAGAAATGCATTAATTAAAGAAGAAAAGACAAAGAATCCTAAAAGGTAGGTTAATTAATAATTTCAGTGGCATGCCATTGTAAATAACTTGCAAAACTAAGGGGTAGTTTCAATTTGTACTCCTCTTTTAATAGATTAGATATTCTAATCCTTATCATTTTATTTATCTGTAAAGTACTTAACATAATTAAAATTATCAAGTTAACCATATTTATAATTTCAAAATTTAAAATTATTTTTATAATATGGTGATATCGAGTAAAAAAGCTTTACCAAAACCAAATGTTTGAAATTAAGTTAGGCTAACGCCTATACTCTCAAATAAAATTTCTAAGCTCAGAATAACAAAACTCAAAACCTGATTTTTGAGTCTGATTTTAAATCCAATTTGGATCAAATCCCCATGGTATTAAATTTGATTTGATTATAACATAAATATAATGATATTTATTTTTAGTTATGTGGATTAAAATTTAATGACTATATTTTAAAGAAAATCCTATAAAATTAAAATTGAGTGGTATCTCTTGTAAATAATACGTATGAGTAAGATTCTTTATAATTAATGCTCATGTTTTAGCAATGTAGATTAAATACTTTAATAACTAAATTAGTTAATATTATTGTATTTGATAAATAACTAAATTTCTGCTAAATAATTAAAGTAATCAATAATCTTTCTAATTATAATATTTAAATTTATTTAAAATCTGGACAAAAAATGAAAATTGTATTTCTCAAATTAAAAAAATATAAATAGGATAAATTTTATTATTTAAATTATTTAAGGCATATTAACAAAAAATAAGAATTATAAGGACTAAATTACAATAATTTAAAATAAAAAGTAGTCTAATTTGGCATGTAAGTGTAACTAGTTATATGTATGTTATGGCTATTTATGATGAGTTTAACTATTCAAATTCTTGTTTGGTTTACGAATGTTTTGGCACGTTAATTTTGTTTACATATGTATCTTCCCCGTCTTTGTAGTGTGGGCATGAATAAGCCGTTTTCATGTCTAAAGGGAGGAACCATTGTTTGTGCTCAGTTATAAATTTATCATAAATTTATCTATGTCATCAAAAGTCTGATGATAAACCATAATACATGCTCAGTTATAAATTTACCATAAATTTATGTATATCATCAAAAGTCTGATGATAAACCATAATACATGCTCAGTTATAATATAATTTGATTAAACTCAAATGATCTCGTTCATTGTGAGAACCGAGAAACTTGCATAACCAAAATTCGTAATGAAAAACAGTAATTTTTTAAGCTGAATTTTCTGCGATAGCTAACGACAAATAATTAGAAAAAGATGTCTTGTAAAATATGTTAATAAAAAGTGTGTAAAAACGAATAGACTTTAATCCAAACTAGATTTTGACCCGCGATTTTGAAGCGCGGGATTTTTTGGATTACAAACAGATTTTTCATATGAGTTAGTATTTTGGGGTTGATGTACGTTATTATGTTACAAAGCCGTATTATGTCTAGGTAGGAATTTATTTAAAAAGTTATATAATTTATGAGTTAGTTTATTTGAGATTTTGTATGTACAGTCTTATTTAACTCTCTGTTGGGTCTGGACATTTTACTCGGATCTAAAAAATCAACCCGAAAATATATGATTGGTTCGGGTCTGAGTTCAGAAAAAATACTTATTAGGTGATTTCTTGGACCTACGGATCTTGTTTCGAGTCCGGATCCTACCCGAGACCCAATCATATATCCAAAGAAACTAAAATATTTTGTGATTATGTATATTTATTTCAGATATGTTTTCATTTTTACAAACATATTTCAAATTATGGGATTGTGTTTTTGGTTATAGTTTTGAGTTTTTGGATAAAAAATTAAATTTTTGATGAAATTTTGGTTATTTTTGTTTTGTTTTTCGGGTCAAATTTTAAGTAAAATTTTGAGAGCTTTTAGGTATTTGAATATGTTCGGTTAATTGTTTTGGTTTTGGTATTTTTTCATGTTCATTATTTTTTGGATTCTTCGATTTAGGTAAAATCATAACATAATTCATAGTTGAATTTAAACATTGCAGAACAATGATGTAGTTTGTAGTTTGTTCTTAACATAATTATTTCATATATTTATTTCATAGCTTTTCGTGAATGGAGATGATGAGATTGTAAACTATTTGTCGCTGTAAAATTATGCAAGTTTTGTTAACATCAATCTATTATAACAATAATCTCATGGTGCGCTTCATACAATATAAATTCTAATAATGATAGGTCGATGCTAAAAGCATAATTGTGTTTGAGGTTAAGGGCCCACCATATAGATTGTTGGACAAAAATCAGTTAGATCATTTTACGGGATTTATATAGTTTTTTTTTTGGTAGGAAGATGGGAGGAAGCCTCCCAATTTTATTTAAACTAAAACTTCAAATTACAATCGAACTTGTCGTGGCTGTAACAGTCCATCGACATCCTCTCGTATCAAACTAACAAACTCAAGCGGAACAACATCAAAGCGATGAAACCCAAAAGGAAGAGAAAACGCAAGGTTAGCTAACCCATCAGCTAATCGGTTAGCTTCCCTATACACATGAACAATTCAGACCAACCAGTCCCTCGTCAAGAAGCCATGGCACAATCGTACCAGGAAAGACAGTGGATGAGTATCTTCAATCCCTGTCGTAAGAAAACCCACCACCATTTTGGAATCAACTTCCACCTCCAGCCTCCTGATACCTTTCTCCCAAGCAATCACAAGACCATAATAGACTCCCCACAATTCCGCCAGAGGCGCCGAGCACCTCCCTATGTTGAGCGCAAATCCACCGCACCACTCACCCTCTCCATCACGCAACACCCCTCCAGCCGACGCCAGTCCCGGATTACCATGTGATGCTCCATCAGTATTCAGTTTCATCCACCCCCCTCGAGGAGGCGTCCATCCTACCATTATCTCCACCCGTTGGACACGAGCCCTGCTTTCCTCCTCTGTCTTCTTAGCACGCATCACTTCTCTAGCCAAGTTACGTAGAAATTTAACTCTATCCCTCCAAAGCCTATTATCTCCAAACACATTCCCACACCTCCACTTCCATCCCCACCACACGCCCAGAGCAAAAGTCGTGGCCCAAGGAATCTCATTTTGAGCATCATTATCATACAGGTTTCTGTATAGCCACTCAAGCAATGGCATCGAGAAGAAGGCCTGTCTCTTCGTACTTGGTACGAATCTACTCCAAATTCCCTCCATTGCAGGGCAGTCTCTAAGCACATGTAAGATCGTCTCAACCCCTCCTTTGCATACTTGGCACACATCAGTTCCACTGAGATGTCTCCTATATCTCTCTGCATTTGTCATTATTGCCTGATTCCCAACTAGCCAAAGGAACACTCTAACTCTCTCTGGAGCCACCACACGCCACATACTTTTAAACAAGTTTTCCATCTGCTGTCTTGGAGTATTATCCCTTGTTATTAAGTCATACGCCGTTTTAACTGTAAACTGTCCATTTGGAACTTCTCCCCACGCTAACCGATCTTTCACTCCACTCACAGTGTCCACAACAACTGCCACACGCTCAAGCCTTCTCTCGTCAGGTATATAGGGAGATATTCTGGAGAGATCCCACCCCCCACCATCAAGCCACAACTCCCTAGCTGTTATGTTTTCATATCCCTCTGGAAGATCTCCAAGCACTTCTCCCATAAGAGGTTGCCGTGAAAGCCACTTATCTGTCCAAAACTTGATTTCTCTTCCATTCCCAATAACCCAACTATGTCCCTTTGCAACCACCTCCCTGATTCCCATTACTACACTTCTCCATGTAGAAGACACGTTACTACCCGCAACCATCCAAGAAGAGTCGTGCATATCACCCACTGAGTACTTGCTTCGTAATACCCTAGCCCATAATCCCTCTTTATCATTCAGTAGACGCCATCCTACTTTCGCTAGCAACGCTTTATTCATATCTCTCGACACACGAATCCCAAGACCACCATCAGCTTTCGGTCGGCAGACTCTATCCCAAGAGATCAAATGTTGGCCACTACCCCATACAAAGCTTCTTGATAAGCTATCCAACTTGTCCAATGTACTCACTGGCATATGTATCGTGCTCATGGAGTGCACTGGTATGGATGATAAGACGGCTTTGGTCATGGTTACCCTTCCTGCTAAGCTTAGAGTTTGTTTCTTCCATCCTGATAAACGTGATGCTACCTTCTCTAGGACCTCTCCAAATGTCTCCTTGTTGATCCTTTTCTGTAAAATTGGCATCCCCAGGTACTTCCCCAGTTCCCTTGTTGATGAAATACCACTCTCTCGGCTTATTAATTCTCCTCTCTCTCGAGTAACGTTACCAGAGAAGAAGATTTTCGACTTTGGGAGACTGACTTTTTGACCTGAGGCTCTACAGAATGTCTCCAACACATCTCTTATCACTCGGACCTGCGACACTGAAGCCTCTGCAAAGAGGATTAAGTCATCTGCAAAACAGATATGAGTAAGTTGCGGTCCACCTCTAGACAACTTTATGGGTTTCCATTTTTTATCCATCACCGCTCTATCTATCATGTGACAGAGCCGCTCCATACACAGCACGAGCAAATACGGAGACAAAGGATCTCCCTGTCGAAGTCCTCGTGAGGGCTTGAACGAATCTGTTTTCTCACCATTCCACAATATGCTCATCGAGGGACCAGATACGCACTCCATAATCCTTCCAACCCAACCCTCAGGCAAGCCTGCTGCACGTAACGTATCCTCCAAGAAATCCCACCGCAACCTGTCATAAGCTTTCTCCAAATCCAGCTTGAGCAACATCCAACCTTTTTGACCCTTCTTCTTTCTCATCGAGTGAACAGCCTCTTGAACAACCACAATGTTATCTGCACTCAATCTGCCTGGGATGAAACTCGATTGAGCAGGACCTATCAGCTTTTTCATAACTCCCTTTAGTCTCCCAACCATAGCTTTCGTTATAATTTTAAACAACACATTGCAGAGGCTAATAGGACGAAATTGTGTAATACTTTCCGGTTTACTCACCTTCGGTATCAACACTACAAGAGCATCATTCGTATTTTCCGGCAACTTGTAACGCCCCCAATCCTGGAAAGGATTGTTGGGACAGCCATGGTTCGAGGAAACGTACTAGCCAGTCTTAGGACATCAAGGCAAGCGTTCCATGGTCGAGAAAGAAGGTTAAGGACATAAGGAAACTTAGACTTAACCTTATAAGAGCAAAGAGACAGCTAAGACGAGTAAGACGGTAGCTGGACGAGATAGAGAAGTAGCTCGACCAGCTTAACGAAGCTAAGTTGAGTTCACTCCAGCTCAGCCACTACTAAGTCAGCTCCACTAGCTGGACTACTAGCTCACTCAGCTGAGGCAGCTGGGAGTCAGCTCATCTCAGCTAGACGGACTGTTCGGGTTTTAGGCCGATGGTCCGGGTCCGGGTCAGTGGCGGGCTGTGAGGTCCGACCATGAGGCCATGGGCTGTTGGGTCCTTGGACAAGGCCGTGGGCTAAGTCCAGGAGTCTTGGGGCGTGGGTTGGGCTTATGACCGACCCCAAACCCAATCAGAAAGGGCGAAGGGATGCAAGTGGCCGAAAGGGGACAACCCTTGGCCGATGGTGCCCGTTCGCTAGCAAGTCGTGCCTGTTCGTGGGGCAAGACTTACCCCCTCGTTTTCTATAAATATGGGGCCTCTCCTGTCGATTTCATTATCCATTTCCAGAGTAAAATACTCAGAGAAAAACGTAGAGAGAAGAAGAGAGAGAAAGAGAGAGTTCCGGCCAAGAGAAAGGCCGATTGTGGTGGTGTTGTGTTCCGGCGACTCTGATCGTTTGAGAACTAACCCCGGTCAAGAATGGGAGATCATGACAAGGAGAAGAGCATGGAGAATCCAGACGTGGTTCACAAGGTATGTGATGGGCCGTGGCTCCATCAGACCGAACGGACGGTCCATGCGACTGCACCGCGGCTCTGGTCGGTTCCTAAGTCCCATCCGGCTCTCCTGATCTATTTCAATTCGCTTCTCTTCTCTTCTCTCTGGTTAAACACGAAGGGTTGTGTTGGTTGAGTCCAAGGGACACGTCCCTAGGCTTTGGCCGAACATAACTAGACCGCTAACCTTGACACGGGTCGGTTAGACGGATGATCCGATCGCACCAAGACTGGGCGGTTAGGACGAACGGTTGGAACATCTGAATGGGTGCGAGTTGCCAAGGGTCATGACTTGCCAAGAGGTACGTATGTCCAAAGGGTACTAGTTCCCAAAGGGTGTGAGTTCCAAACGGTGCCATTGGTTCAAGGCTTAGGCCGAACCAAGTGGACAGTCCGCGGCTGCATAGTCAAACGGACAGACGGTTAGTTTAAACCGGAGTGTTGTGTCGCAAGGTCTGATTGGTTGCAAGGCAATCCGGTTTGGTCTTGGGCCTTACTCTGTGGTATGGATCCAGGCTTTGGGTCGGATCAGGTAAGAAGATCCGTGAGCCTTTGGGCCGGACTTATAACTGGCCGATCGCACCTAGATCTTAATCAGACGGTTAGACGGGACTATGGACAATCCGGCTATGGTTGGATGGTTCTAGCCGCAAAGGCTAAGTAGGATATCTTACAATCATCCTCGGGTTGGTGAGTAGGATAGGCGCCATATGCCTTATGTAGGGCGTAGACCCACATGATGGCAATGGAAGGCCGGTCATATCAGTGCATGCTAAGTGGACGATGGCTTATCAAGTCTAGTGGTCGGATCATGTTTCATGACGATGGTTCGATGGCCGAACACTAGTATGGATAGTCATGTTGCTGGAGTAAGAGTATTGGTGTGATGCTTCTAGATATCAACCTTGGTGTTGATAACTTCGAGATTGGCTAAGAGTCATGACGAAGAGTATGGCTAGTACTATGTGTCGTAGACCATAAGTATTGAGCCTAAGTGTGATTGTTCAAGGAAGGCCGTGTAAGATCTGATCATGGTTGAGTATGGACGACCTGACCTCTGAATGATGGCTCAAGGTGTCGGTCCTAACCTGATTAATGAATGCATCGGTTGGTATGAACAAATCATATATGTTGTCTGGGTTAAGTCCCAAGGCCGGTCAGGCCAGATGATGACTCATCAGTTCCAAGTCATGTGAGGATGGTTGGTTTAATGACTTAGGATCTAATGAGCTTTGTCAGTCCAGAAGATGGACTTGGTACTATTGCCTATAAGGTAAAAGGATTTCGGATTGTGCATGAGCCGAGAAAGGCCAGATGCAAACCCTTATCCTTTCAAGGACTTCTCAAAGGTTACTTATGTCGGTGGGGATGGTTGGTTGAATGACTAAGTACCTAGGGGAGCTGTTTGATGCAGGAGTCAAGATAAGGACCTTAAGTAAGATCATTGAGTGATCGTGGTCCAGCTGTTAAGCAAGAGCGATTCGAGTCAATGGAGGACCGATGAGCTAATAAGCTCCGTAGATGTGGCAAAGGTATGATCTAGCATTTACTTATGTAGATCTAGATAGAATGGTTTAGGGGAATGGAACCTCAGAATCGTATGGCTTGGTTTGGGTTTAGGATTGACCTTTAAGCTAATTGGTAGTTGAGTAAACTGGCCAAGGCTAAGGTGATTCGACCGGACAAGTGTTAGATTGGTTTTAGACCAATGGTTAACTAGAGAATAATCCGCTGCGTATCTGTTGAAAGGATCTACGCTATTAATGACTAGGGAAGTCTATAGCTAAGATCTAAGTTAGCCCTCGCCTTTAGGCGATATTATAAATAAAGGGCAAAAATTAAGAGGTTCGGCCAGGAAGTGGACCGAGCGACGTGAGGCATCGACCGCGGCCTAGGCGGCCGGGATCGGGTCTTACAAGTTGGTATCAGAGCATGCTTGATCCTGTTTAGGACAACGCTCTAAGATGTTGAGTTCCAAACCGAATTTATTTCCAAAAACTATGATGACTATGGAACCTTAGTTGGGGTGAGCCGAGAAAGAGTTGAGGTAAGCTAGGGTATCATGCTTGTGAATGTGAAAGTTCTAAGATGAACCGGCTTAGCCAAGATTCATTCTCCAAGGGCAAGATCCTAAAAACAGAAAGGTTGGTCGATCTAGTTATTAAGAAGTAATAGACGGGTTGGAAGGGATGGAAGCAATGCAAAACTTGTTTATGGATTACCTGGACAAGGGAAGTAACATGGACCAGAGAGTGGCTTAAGTTGAAATAAACGTGCAGCACTCTACTGAAGTTAAGTGTTATCCCTTGATGGCCGTTCATAATAAGTAAAGCATATGCAATGTTAAATCTGACTCAAAGGAGACACTACATGACCAGTACACGAGTGGACTTGTGATCAGATGGATCAGCTAGGACTCGGTATAGGTCAAGGTAGGTTTCCTTAGATCTAGTTGGATGGAATGAATCAATTCCAATCTGAATCCGTCCAAAGAAAGAATTGAGGAAACTCAGGGTATTCGTTCCAATCATTGGAAGAACATGATGTTAAGTATCTTAGTATGATGGGGATTGAGGTATATTATAATTTCTGTTGTGAATGGTGTCAGCATTCGCAATAGTAAGACGCTTTGGAGAATGGTATGGGACATTTTCCAAATGTGTGATTAAACCGAAATGCTACTCATCTAGGTACCCACTGGAAGTGAAACGGGTGGCTTTGTTGGAGTCTAACTTGGCTGAAGAAGCTAAGCTTAAGGCTAAGCCACAGTCTGGCCCATCGGGCAAGACTAATGATAAAAAGAGAAAATGGGACCAGGTGGACGGAGGTAAGACCTCTGGTTGCCAACCTGCATGTTCCAAATGTGGACGGAACCATACCGGTGAGTGCTGGAAGGCCAAGGGGGCTTGTGTTCGTTGTGGCAGCATGGACCATGGGGTTCAGAACTGTCCTCGACAGAACCCGTCTGGTAGAAGCGGCCAGATGACTTGTTTCCATTGTGGCCAGCAAGGACATTTCCAATCGAAGTGTCCCAAGCTGCAAGGAAGTCAGGGGAAGGGCCGTGGAGACACAGGCAAGGCGTCCCAAGGCAAACCAACCACAACACCAAGGGTGTATGAACTGTCACGAGACGATGGAGCTTTCGGATCTTTTGATTCGATCTCTAGCAATCTCTAAATTTATCTTTTTACATTCAAGTAGTAATGCTTGGTCTGGAACCTAGAATTGTCTAGGGGATTCTGATGGGGGTCTCTGATAGGAACCCTCATGATTGGTGGTGTAAAAACCCACGTACTTTCCGACGCAGGGCTACACATAGGTTTTGTGAGTCCGGGACTGGTCGGAAAGGGTCTGTTCTGTCTGTACGCTGGTGATAATTTTGGGATAGTGAGGGCAGCCGGTGGGCAAGCCAGGAACTCACTAGGTCTCATGTCGAATATCCCAGTGCAGATCCAGGGAAAGGTCTTCCCTGTGAATCTGGTCTGTGTCCACCTAAAGAATCACGAGATGATCCTAGGTATGGACTGGTTGGGAAAGTATCGGGCCACTCTCGATTGCCATAGAGGTCGTGTGCAATTGGAGACTGGGCTTCGACCGATCCAGTACCAATGTCTGTGTCCGGCTCAAGAGAAAGTAGTGGTTTCAGCAGTTCGAGCGATTCGGATGTTGGAACAGGGTTGTCAGTCCTTTTTGGCTACAATTACAACTACAGAGCCGGGCAGTTCTGTCTGTCTGAAAGACCTTTCAGAGGATTCGTTGGTGTCGAAATTCCGAGATGTGTTCCAGGTACCTCAGGGTGTCCTCCCTGATAGGTCGGATCCATTTATGATTGAACTAGAGCCAGGGACAGCTCCGCTGTCCTAGAGTCCGTTTCTGTCGGCTCCGGCCGAGATGGCAGGGCCGAAATTGACCATGTCCGAGAAAGGACCATGGTCGCAGTACAACCAAGTCGGAGTTTGACCTAAGGTTGAGAATGATCAAGTCTAGTAATGGACGAGGATCAGGCCACGACCTATTCGGAGATGGACCTATGGTCGGGGTGAAACGGTCGAGTCCCTGCGTGGACCATGACCGGAATATGATCACGTCCGTAAATGGACCAGGATCGAATTATGACAAAGTCCAGTGAAGGACATAAGTCAAGTCTGAGGCGTTTTTAGTCTGGAGGGACTAAGATCGCAATGTGGCCAAGCCTGAAAAGGTTGTGGCCGGTTAAGAGATGATCCATTACGTTGTGGCTGAGGTCATGAACCTTATTGTCCATGAAGGACAAAAGAACCATAACAATCTGTTAGGACTTGTTGTAGGACGAGCAGCCTAAAGATTGGAACAAGTTCGTGAGGACTTGACTGGTACATCGAAGTGGTCATTTGGTGGTTTTGAATCAAGCTTGTTCTATTCTCTGATCAAGACTAGAATAAGTTCGGTTGGAATATTTTGTCTTGGGACAAGGTATAATCATCACCGGATTCGAGGACGAATCCATTACAAGTGGGGGAGACTTGTAACGCCCCCAATCCTGGAAAGGATTGTTGGGACAGCCATGGTTCGAGGAAACGTACTAGCCAGTCTTAGGACATCAAGGCAAGTGTTCCATGGTCGAGAAAGAAGGTTAAGGACATAAGGAAACTTAGACTTAACCTTATAAGAGCAAAGAGACAGCTAAGACGAGTAAGACGGTAGCTGGACGAGATAGAGAAGTAGCTCGACCAGCTTAACGAAGCTAAGTTGAGTTCACTCCAGCTCAGCCACTACTAAGTCAGCTCCACTAGCTGGACTACTAGCTCACTCAGCTGAGGCAGCTGGGAGTCAGCTCATCTCAGCTAGACGGACTGTTCGGGTTTTAGGCCGATGGTCCGGGTCCGGGTCAGTGGCGGGCTGTGAGGTCCGACCATGAGGCCATGGGCTGTTGGGTCCTTGGACAAGGCCGTGGGCTAAGTCCAGGAGTCTTGGGGCGTGGGTTGGGCTTATGACCGACCCCAAACCTAATCAGAAAGGGCGAAGGGGTGCAAGTGGCCGAAAGGGGACAACCCTTGGCCGATGGTGCCCGTTCGCTAGCAAGTCGTGCCTGTTCGTGGGGCAAGACTTACCCCCTCGTTTTCTATAAATATGGGGCCTCTCCTGTCGATTTCATTATCCATTTCCAGAGTAAAATACTCAGAGAAAAACGTAGAGAGAAAGAAAGAGAGAAAGAGAGAGTTCCGGCCAAGAGAAAGGCCGATTGTGGTGGTGTTGTGTTCCGGCGACTCTGATCGTTTGAGAACTAACCCCGGTCAAGAATGGGAGATCAAGACAAGGAGAAGAGCATGGAGAATCCAGACGTGGTTCACAAGGTATGTGATGGGCCGTGGCTCCATCAGACCGAACGGACGGTCCATGCGACTGCACCGCGGCTCTGGTCGGTTCCTAAGTCCCATCCGGCTCTCCTGATCTATTTCAATTCGCTTCTCTTCTCTTCTCTCTGGTTAAACACGAAGGGTTGTGTTGGTTGAGTCCAAGGGACACGTCCCTAGGCTTTGGCCGAACATAACTAGACCGCTAACCTTGACACGGGTCGGTTAGACGGATGATCCGATCGCACCAAGACTGGGCGGTTAGGACGAACGGTTGGAACATCTGAATGGGTGCGAGTTGCCAAGGGTCATGACTTGCCAAGAGGTACGTATGTCCAAAGGGTACTAGTTCCCAAAGGGTGTGAGTTCCAAACGGTGCCATTGGTTCAAGGCTTAGGCCGAACCAAGTGGACAGTCCGCGGCTGCATAGTCAAACGGACAGACGGTTAGTTAAACCGGAGTGTTGTGTCGCAAGGTCTGATTGGTTGCAAGGCAATCCGGTTTAGTCTTGGGCCTTACTCTGTGGTATGGATCCAGGCTTTGGGTCGGATCAGGTAAGAAGATCCGTGAGCCTTTGGGCCGGACTTATAACTGGCCGATCGCACCTAGATCTTAATCAGACGGTTAGACGGGACTATGGACAATCCGGCTATGGTTGGATGGTTCTAGCCGCAAAGGCTAAGTAGGATATCTTACAATCATCCTCGGGTTGGTGAGTAGGATAGGCGCCATATGCCTTATGTAGGGCGTAGACCCACATGATGGCAATGGAAGGCCGGTCATATCAGTGCATGCTAAGTGGACGATGGCTTATCAAGTCTAGTGGTCGGATCATGTTTCATGACGATGGTTCGATGGCCGAACACTAGTATGGATAGTCATGTTGCTGGAGTAAGAGTATTGGTGTGATGCTTCTAGATATCAACCTTGGTGTTGATAACTTCGAGATTGGCTAAGAGTCATGACGAAGAGTATGGCTAGTACTATGTGTCGTAGACCATAAGTATTGAGCCTAAGTGTGATTGTTCAAGGAAGGCCGTGTAAGATCTGATCATGGTTGAGTATGGACGACCTGACCTCTGAATGATGGCTCAAGGTGTCGGTCCTAACCTGATTAATGAATGCATCGGTTGGTATGAACAAATCATATATGTTGTCTGGGTTAAGTCCCAAGGCCGGTCAGGCCAGATGATGACTCATCAGTTCCAAGTCATGTGAGGATGGTTGGTTTAATGACTTAGGATCTAATGAGCTTTGTCAGTCCAGAAGATGGACTTGGTACTATTGCCTATAAGGTAAAAGGATTTCGGATTGTGCATGAGCCGAGAAAGGCCAGATGCAAACCCTTATCCTTTCAAGGACTTCTCAAAGGTTACTTATGTCGGTGGGGATGGTTGGTTGAATGACTAAGTACCTAGGGGAGCTGTTTGATGCAGGAGTCAAGATAAGGACCTTAAGTAAGATCATTGAGTGATCGTGGTCCAGCTGTTAAGCAAGAGCGATTCGAGTCAATGGAGGACCGATGAGCTAATAAGCTCCGTAGATGTGGCAAAGGTATGATCTAGCATTTACTTATGTAGATCTAGATAGAATGGTTTAGGGGAATGGAACCTCAGAATCGTATGGCTTGGTTTGGGTTTAGGATTGACCTTTAAGCTAATTGGTAGTTGAGTAAACTGGCCAAGGCTAAGGTGATTCGACCGGACAAGTGTTAGATTGGTTTTAGACCAATGGTTAACTAGAGAATAATCCGCTGCGTATCTGTTGAAAGGATCTACGCTATTAATGACTAGGGAAGTCTATAGCTAAGATCTAAGTTAGCCCTCGCCTTTAGGCGATATTATAAATAAAGGGCAAAAATTAGGAGGTTCGGCCAGGAAGTGGACCGAGCGACGTGAGGATCGACCGCGGCCTAGGCGGCCGGGATCGGGTCTTACAACTTCCCAACCTCAAAAAATCGAAGAATAAAACTAATCACCGAAGGTCCCACAGTCTCCCAGCACCTTTGATAAAACACTGGTTGAAAACCATCAGGTCCTGGGGCCTTGAAACTACCCATCTTCCTTACAGCTATCTCCACTTCTTCTGCAGAGAAAGGTCTGTTCAAAGAAGTATGCTCCTGACTCGTAAGCCGCACAAAACCGCTCATCGGTAGACTCTGTACTTCAGTATCCACATTCTCCAAAGAGTATAAGGTTTTGAAGTAGTTCACTGCAAGTTTCTCCAGCTCCTTTGCGTCTGTTAACCATTGATTAGCATCATTTCTCAACATCTCCACTCGATTTCTTCTCCTTCTTATGACTGTGGACATGTGAAAGAACTTAGTATTCTTATCTCCATGAGCAACCCATTTCTCCCGAGATTTCTGAAACCAAATCACTTCTTCTTGCTCCAGAACTATTTCAAATTCCTTGAGTAGCTCACCCTCTTTCACCAACAGTTCATCACTTAGGTCCTCCTCAATTTTCTCCTGTATTTCTTTTATCTCCGTAACTAACTTCTCTTTTCTCTGCTGAACATTTCCAAACACCTCTTTGTTCCACTTCTTGAGTTTCAATCCCAGCCTCACTAGAGCTTCTCTGGTATCAATGTCCCTGTCCCAAGAAACTGTTAATAATTCTTGAAACTCACTATGCTGCAGCCATGCCGCTTCAAAACGAAACGGACGTCGACATGCGTTCCCTTGGACCTCCGGTGTCAACTGTAAATATAATGGAGCATGATCTGACGCCAAGAACGGCAGATGTGTTACTCTTGCCTCCTGCCATTTGAGTCTCGACTGGGCGCAGCATAAAACCCTATCCAACCTCTTTGCCACAAATGTACTCGCTGATTTTCCTCTCTTCCAAGTAAACTGATTCCCACTAAAACCCATGTCTATGAGCGACATATCATTGATCCAGTCACCAAAAGTTAATGAGTCCTGAGACAATCTCCCATTTCCTCCACTCCTCTCATCCAATCTCACAATTGTGTTAAAATCACCACCAAGAATAACCGGTCCAATGGCCGTTCTGATAACTTCCTCCAACTCCTGCCATAGACCACCCCGCCGACTCGGAGAAGGGGCTATACAACGATCAAATTAATCACTTCTGTTCCACTTCCCACTCTAGCAAAAATGAACTGATCAGATGACTTTATCACCTCCAGCACTCCTATTTCCGACCTCCATAGTAACCACAGGCCTCCACTCTGACCACAAGCATCAACTCTAAATGAATTCTCGAAACCCAGCCCCTGACAAATTCGACCTCCAGCGACTCCACCAGCGTGCATTTCGAATACAGCAAGAACATCTGTCTTGAATCTCTTCACCAGATATCGAATCGATCTGCGAAACTGAGGTTTATTTGCCCCCCGGCAATTCCAAAGAATGCACTTCATCCAATATTCCTTATCAACTAACAGAATCACCGGGGCAAATCGTTATGCCTCCACACCCTCCGAGCTTTCCCCCTCACCAAGCTCTGATCCATCTGTAATCAGGTTTTCCGTCGAAACCAACTGCTCCGGTATGTTTCTCTGATCACTACCGTGCTCTAGTTTCTTCTCGCTCCCATCTCCTCCTCCATCTCCGGCGAAAACACCTCCTCGTCCTCCGATGTTCTCTTTTTCAACTCTCAATCTCTTTCCACTTAACGATAAGTTCATCTCCCCTCTAGCTGGCCCATAAACAAGGCCTCGCGTGGGCCCTGCAGGTTTGGGTTTCGGCCTTTGAAGATTTAGACTTCTCAAATTATTTGCCTTCTTCTCCTTAAGGCCTGGTTGGGCTTTCGACTGGTTCCCTTTGACCCCAGTTGCAGCAAACGCCATTACCTTCTCAAACACTCTACTTGAACCTCCGACTTTTAGGTTAACGTTGTTCTCATTCTCTTTATTTTCTCCCTCTCTCCCAACATCATCTCGTAGCTCCTCCAACTCCCCACTTCCTATTAAGCTCCCAAACCGATTCGACACATTAATCTTCTCAACGGAACCACCATTACGTACTTCCTTCATCTTCTTCCCCATCATGTCTCTCCCATCATTCCTCTGCGTAGTCCCTCCTGACTGTCTTTGTGGGTCAGTCTTTTTCCTCATATGTCTTACTTGCGTAAACTCTGTTTCCATTCCCACTGGTACAGTGTTCACATGTGTCGTGACCACTGGAGTAGGCACAGCAACCATAGCTCGCTCCGTACTACTCCGTGGACATGTGTATACGAGATGCCCATACATACCACACTTCGAACATATAGCAGATATTCCTTCATAAGATACAAAATATCTCTCTCCATTAATCAGCACTGACCCTTTCAAAGGCTTGTTCAGATTCACCTCCACACAAATTCTCGCGAACCTAGCTCTTTCAAACTTCAGAGTTGTCAAGTCGACTTTAATCGGTCTTCCTAGCCCCTTAGCAATTCCCATCAGTATCGTCTTATGATAAAAATTCACCGGGATATGGGAGAGACGAACCCAAACGGGCGTCGTATCTATCTCATCCTTCAGCGGATCAAACTCCGGAGTCCAAGCTTGCACCATAAGATAGCTCCCAAACGCCCTCCACGGACCATCAGCTAGCGCAGTCATATACTCCTCCTCCTTCTCAAAACGCACCATAAAGAACTGCCTAGGTAGATCCATGACATACATCGATCCTTTAGGTTTCCACAACTCCTTCAACTTTCGGGTTAAACTGAGAATAGGAACATTCCTTCCCAAAACCCTAACGATCATGCATCTCTTCCACAAACTATTCATGGTCGTCAGTACCTCCTCTCCTATCGTGATCTCCGGCTCTCCGTCCTCCCCATTCGGAAACTCCAACGTCAATCTCGATTCCACAAACTCTTCAGCCACAACTTCCTCCGGAACTGGCATTCCTCCCTCACTACACCCTACGACTTTCCTTACCCTCGAGCCTGGGACATCCGGCGGATCTCCCGGCGGTCTCTCCTTCCCCCCTATATCTTCCATAGTAGCATCTTGCACTTCCTCCCCCAAAACCCTAAAATCGCCTCCTAAAACCCTAGCCTCCATTTTTCACCCCGAGAACTTCCTTAAGTTATTACGGGATTTATATAGTTAGATTAATTGTTTGTATGACTAAAAATAATAAATAATAGATAGGTTCAATGACTTTTTGTAAGTAGATTTATTAAAACTCTTTCCTTTTTAATAGTATTGATTATCTGGAAGTGAGACTAAGACGGAACTGAATAAGAAAAGGTACTGAAATCTATCTAAGTTCATACGTGAGTCGCAGTCGTATGCAGACATACAAAAAATAAAGACTAATGTTCTAAAGTGCATAGAATTTTGGTCATTTATTCTGTGTCGGCCTTTGTTTAAATACTCCTCTTTAGGTCAGCCATTTTCTCATTTTTTTGTAGATTCAAGTTTATCCTCTTTCCATTTTCTCCGATCTTTCATTCTCTCCAAGTTTCGAGCTTATCTTGTTCAGGAATTTTCATTTTCTTGTATATATTCCTTATTCTTCTCCAAATAAGTAAACATTCACTGATTTCAAACGTCTTACGGTATAAAGCGGGATGTTTTGTGTTTTAGGCTGTTTCGGACTATTTACTAATTTAGGTTGTTTTATGATTTTTCCCAAAACTCTCGTTGTTATATTTCGAGATTGTTTTTTTTCTGGCTATTAGGAATATATGCAAATATACGATATACCATATCTATTTAGGATAAATTCCAAGTCGGTTTAGTATATTTCCTATTCTCTTGTTGTCGAGTTTGTATATATACATTGTAAAGCACGTTCATTATCAATAAGAAAGTCTTCTCTAAATCATTGAGACCTAGATTTACATGGTATCAGAGCACAAAATTCTGTGACCTAGTTCTCAGTTTTATTACTTGTTCTTAAAGTTTCGAAGTTCGAAATCCAAAGTTGAGTCAGTGGCTCTTGTGTCTGAGACTCGTAGTACGTAGTCTCGTTGAAGAAGTTTGGTTGTGACCGGTTGTGTAACACATCGCAAACATGGTTAATGATGATGTTGGAGACTCGGCTGTGTCCAAAAGCGGAGATTCTCAAACAAAAAGTGCTGGAAACCTAACTCCATATTCTCTTCATGCCTCCGACAATCCAGGAGCAATGATTACGTCAGTGACGTTAACAGGAGAGAATTACAACGAATGGTCTAGTGAGATGACCAACGCACTGCGAGCGAAACGGAAGCTAGGATTTGTCGAGGGTACCATACCGAAGCCTTTGGCAACGGATTCAAATCTGGAACTCTGGCTCTCCGTCAACTCCATGATAGTAGGGTGGATTCGGACCTCAATCGAACCACGCGTCCGTTCTACCGTCACCTTTGTTCAAGATGCACATAAGCTGTGGGAGAACCTTAGAAAACGGTTTTCTGTGGGCAACAAGGTTCGTGTGCATCACTTGAAAGAACAGATCGCAGTGTGTCGACAAGATGGTGCGTCTGTGATCGAGTACTATGGACGTTTGTCCAAGATTTGGGAGGAGCTGGATATGTACAAGCCCCTGCCTTCGTGTTCGTGTTCTGCTATGGCAGAGTTTGAAAGAGATAGAGAAGAAGAAAAGGTCCACCAGTTTGTAATGGGATTGGATCAAGCTCGTTTTGGAGGAGTGTGTCAAGGTATAATATCCTCTGATTCTACACTGGATATTGGAGAAATCTATGCTAAGGTGATTCGAGAAGAGCAGCGCCTCAACTCAGTCAAAGAGAGAGAGATGCAACAGAATGCTGTTGGGTTTACAGTTAAGAAAGAAGCGGGCGCAGCAAGTTCTGATCAAGCAACCTCACGTACTGACTCTGGAAGCAGGAATCGCGTCCCTCAATGCTCAAACTGCGGTCGTAGTGGGCATGAGAAGGCAAACTGCTGGCAGTTAGTCGGTTTTCCTGACTGGTGGGAAGAACGTTCAGCAAACAGAAGTGGAGGAGGAAACAGAGGAGCTTACAGAGGTGGTCGTGGTCGTGGAAATTATGGGTCTGATCGATCCAGAGGCAGTGGAGCAAAGGCACACGCGACTACATCCAACTCGTCTAGCTTCCCTGAGCTAACGTCAGAACAGTGGCGAACGTTGACTCAGATGATCAACGAGAAAGCCTGCTCTCCCACCGATAAGTTGAATGGTAAGAGTAAACTGGGTGATTTGATACTAGACACGGGAGCTTCCCATCACATGACAGGAGACATCTCGTTTCTTGTCAACACAACGAGTATTTTGCCATGTCCAGTTGGCTTTGCAGATGGAAACAAAGCATATGCCACACATACGGGAACATTTCCTTTAACTGATCGAATCACTCTTGATCATGTCTTGTTTGTGCCAAATTTGAACTGTTCCTTGATATCAGTCTCAAAACTGTTAAAGCAAACTAATTGTTTCGCATTACTAACAGATACGATTTGTCTCTTACAGGATCGTTTCACGAGGACCCTGATTGGAGCCGGTAAGGAACGAGATGGGGTGTATTACTTCACAGATGTCATGGCTGCTAGAGTTCACCGTGTCTCAGCTCCTGTTGTTAAGTCCGCTGATCAACTTCGTTGGCACCAGAGGCTTGGGCATCCATCATCTTCAGTTTTATCTAATTTACCTATGTTTTCGTCTACTAAACTAGCTGCCCTAAGTCCTTGCGACACATGTTTTAGGGCTAAGCAAACTAGAGAAGTGTTTTATGATAGTATCAATAAATCAAATGAGTGTTTTGCGTTGATTCATTGTGATGTTTGGGGTCCATACAGAACTCGTGCTTCTTCTGGTGCTGTATATTTTTTAACGATCGTGGACGATCATTCAAGAGCTGTGTGGACGTATCTCATGCTTGAGAAATCCGAAGTTCGTACGATCTTGACTAATTTTTGTAGCATGGCCTCTACTCAGTTCAGTAAAACAGTTAAGACAGTGAGGTCCGATAATGGAACAGAGTTTATGTGTTTGGCAAGGTTCTTTCGAGAAAGTGGGATTATTCATCAGACGTCATGTGTAGACACGCCTCAACAGAATGGACGTGTCGAAAGGAAACACCGGCATATACTTAATGTGGCCCGCGCCATACTATTTCAAGGAAGTTTACCGGTGAGGTTCTGGGGTGAAGCCATCATGACAGCAACTCATCTTATAAACCGTACTCCCACACAAGTTCTTCGAGGTGCGTCACCATATGAAGTCCTGTATGGTGAGAAGCCAAATTATGATCATCTTAGGGTCTTTGGAAGTCTGTGTTACACACATTTGAGAGCCCGCGACAAAGACAAATTTGGCTCTCGAAGTCGTAAGTGTATATTTATGGGTTATCCTTTTGGACAAAAGGGTTGGAAGGTGTTTGATCTCGACAAGGAACAGTTCTTCATCTCTCGAGACGTCATATTTTACGAGGACACGTTTCCTATGTCATCTATTTCAGAACAGTCGTCGGTTCAGGGAATTGTGTCTCCGGCTCCACCTACTAATGCACCCGACTACTCTGACTCAGATTGGTTATTTGAGTCTGTCCCCAGCTCACTCGACAGGGGGAGTAGCGATGGCATTGGCAATACAGATATTACTGTGGTAGTTGAACCAATAACATCTGAGACACAGAGCCCACAGGCTCCGGAATCTCGTTCTGCATTACCAGCTGATAGGTCTACAACTCCTGCAGAAGTCGTTACAAGTACTGAAACACGTACTGATCAGAGGTCTGAGCCAGTACAAGATATCTCCATGAATGATCCGGGTGTGTTGGGCAGAGGACAACGAGTGCGTCTTCCCTCTGTCAAACTTAAAGACTACGTCAACTACAACGTCCTGTGTCATGAAGATATCCATCTCGTTCCATTCTGCGCTTCATCGTCGTCCTCGGAAAACGCTCCAGGTATGACACAATCTCCTTTAGCTACATATATCTCTGTTGATGCCTTCTCAAGTGCGCATCAAGCTTTCTTAGCAGCTGTAATCTCAGGAGTTGAACCTAAGCGATATCATGACGCCATTAAACATAAGGTTTGGTGCGACTCTATGAAAGAAGAAGTCACTGCTCATGAGGAGCAAGGCACGTGGGATATTGCTTCGCTTCCGCCTGGCAAGACTGCCGTGAGTTCTCAATGGGTTTATAAGATCAAGTACAATCCTGATGGTACAATTCGGCGACACAAATCTCGTCTGGTTGCCAACGGAAATAAACAAGTCCAAGGCAAAGATTTTGAGGAAACATTTGCCCCAGTTATTAAAATGGGCACGGTTCGTATGCTTCTCCGTATTGCCGCAGCTAAGAAGTGGGAAGTTCACCAAATGGACGTTCATAACGCATTTCTTCATGGTGATCTTGAGGAAGAAGTGTATATGCGCTTACCTCCAGGCTTTACTCACTCTGATCCAACAAAAGTATGTCGCCTCAGGAAATCTATTTATGGCCTTCGACAGGCTCCACGGTGTTGGTTCTCCAAGTTATCTAAAGCTCTCCTGCAATTCGGTTTTGTTCAGTCTTACTCCGACTATTCATTGTTCTTATACACTAAAGGATCAGTTGAGATTCGAGTTTTGGTCTATGTCGACGATTTAGTGATCGCCAGTAATAGTCTCGACAAACTCACCAAGTTTAAAGAGTATTTGGGACAACAGTTTCACATGAAGGATCTTGGTAAGCTCAAATACTTTCTTGGTATAGAAGTAGCACGCACTGAAGAAGGGATCTTCTTGTCTCAGCGCAAATATATCATGGATATCATTGATGATATGGATCTCCAGGATGCTCGTCCAGCATGCACACCAGTCGAGCAGAATCACAAGATCGCCTCCGATCAGTCACCTCTACTTTCTGATCCAAAGATCTATCGTCGCCTTGTGGGCCGTCTTGTATATCTTTCCATGACTCGCCCTGAACTTTGTTACTCTATTCATCTTCTGTCTCAGTTTATGAAGTCACCTCGTGAAGGACATTTGGAGGCTGCATTGCGCGTTGTTCGATATCTCAAAGGTTCTCTCGATCAAGGAATACTCATGAGCTCCGATAAAAATCTTGACCTCTCCATATACTGTGACGCGGACTGGAGTTCTTGCCCTGTTAGTCGTCGATCTTTGAGCTCATTTGTAGTCCTTCTCGGTGATTCTCCAGTTACGTGGAAGACCAAGAAACAAGATACCGTTGCTCACTCGTCAGCTGAAGCCGAATACAGGGCTATGGCTAAAGCTACTCGTGAAATGAAGTGGATTGTTCCTTTAGTTAAGGATCTCGGTATTCCAGTTCCCAAACCTGTCTCGTTCTTTTGTGACAATCAAGCGGCAATATACATTGCAGCCAATCCAGTGTTTCACGAAAGAACAAAACACATAGAACGAGACTGTCATAGTGTTCGAGATGCGGTCCTTGCTGGTTTGATCGCCACTAAACATGTTCGTACTAAGGATCAGCTCGCTGACATCTTGACGAAAGCTCTTGGTAAACCACAGTTTGAAGTGCTACTGTCCAAGTTGGGTGTCAAGAGACTTCACACTCCAACTTGAGGGGGAGTATTAGGAATATATGCAAATATACGATATACCATATCTATTTAGGATAAATTCCAAGTCGGTTTAGTATATTTCCTATTCTCTTGTTGTCGAGTTTGTATATATACATTGTAAAGCACGTTCATTATCAATAAGAAAGTCTTCTCTAAATCATTGAGACCTAGATTTACACTGGCCGTTGGTTTATGAAATAAATAAGATCACTTCTTTTCATCGAAATCATATTCAGTGTTAATGTTTAACTATTTTCTACTCAGGGTTTGGCTATTTTAACGGAAATAAAGGATTTACAACTTCTTATAATAAAATCTCTCAAAGGAAACTCTATTACGACGAAAAAGATATCTTGGACGAGATAAGGGTGAGGATAAGCTTGGTAGAGTTGTGGGCGATGACTCTCAAAGAAAGATATCTAGTTCTAGTAATCGATTGTGAAAACACTCAAATAATAAGAATATGTCTCTTAATCTCTTAAGAAAGATATCTAGTTCTAGTAATCGATTGTGAAACACTCAAATAATAAGAACTAGGATAAGACATGCGCCTAACGCAAGGTGAATTTATATGAAAATTATTTAAGAAATTTCGTATGAAAAATTAAAACTTATATTCTTGATCGAAATAATATTTTTGGCCCTTAAAGAATTTTTTTAAAACTTTTTTGTTAAATACATAATTTGTTTACTCATGAGCTGATCTTATTTAAAAAAATATTTTAAGTCAAAAAATCACTTATTGCATAAGAAACTAACGTTTAGGCCGAAAAATCTCAGGCTTACTATTTGGTTACAATAAAACTATGTTAGCTCGGTTTTATATTATGATTTAGCAATTTAAAAGTTAATTATGCTTATGAAAAGTTTACGTTCATGTGTCAATCTTATATATCTTCAATATTTTTCTCATTTTTGTGTCAATTTTTTCATTTTGGTTATTGCTTGATATAAATATTGACTTTTGAGTTTATTCTCATTTCGTTAGCTTGTTTTGGTTTGAGATTTAGAAAATGTTTAAGATTTAAAATTATTAAAGAGATACATATTTAGGTTAAGATCCGCTCCTTGTGCAATGTTTTTCTGCATATTATGAAATATTAAAATAATAATTATATATTAAATAACTAAGAAATCAGTTACTATTATGTAATAAATTGGCATGTGCATATAAATCAAACGACCGCTCTTGTTTATTCGCAATCATTTTAGAGTAAATAAATCAAAATAATCAATCTTATCTATCGTATATGATATATAATTATATTTAAATGATATTAATATAGATATATAGTATACTTTTAATAAGAATATTTATTAAATGAGGTTTCTACTCATATGATTTTATGATTGTTTCCATATTTGTGTGACAAAATTTTACACCAACGATTTTTATTAATGTGAAATTTTTAGTAGTTTCAATAATTTATAATCATTTAAAAAAACAATGAAGATTTCAAAATTAAAATATTAACTTTTCAATAAATGTTCAACGAAGATATCAAAATATAAGTATGTATTTTCATATGATGTATAGTTTAATTTAAACGATATGAAATATATAAATATATATATATATTAACATAAACACCTATTAAAATAAAATTATGTATTCATATGATTTTATAATCATTGTATCTTATTATAGAAAAAAAAACTAAACCTTGATCACAAATATTTATGTGAGACTTTTAACAGTTTTAGTAATATATACTCATTTAAAAAAATTCAAAATACAACATATAAAAAAATCTAAATTTTTATTATATGATTAATATAATTGTGTAATTTATTTTAATAATAAATAATTAAACAAAATGATAGAAAGTATACAGATTGTTAGCAAATCTTTATTAATTAAAATCATTAGTTATCATATATATCCTTATCACATTAGATAATTCCGTAGGTTTTATTTAAGGAAAAAAATATAATAATTTTAATTTGATAAATGAATGGTCCATAACAAACATACTATATAATATAACATTCTCTAACAATTTAATTTTGGACTAACAAAGTTAGAATTTTAATTACATGACAACTCAACAGGGTACTTTTTTAATTAATAATCGGGGTTGCTCTTCCGGATTGGGGAGCTACCCCTCGGAGCCTTTCAACCATGAACTGCATGGCGTTGAGCCTCTTGGAGAACATCTGCTCAGGTAAGCAACCATGGGAGACTCCGTCTTTGCTGCTCCCTCGGGTGCTTCCTTGTCGTGTTCCAGCTCAGATTCGCTGTCTTCTACGTCGTACGTTTGAGAACCCTTAGCCTTTTCCCGTGTTTCTGCGTCTCCTTGCGACGTCGTAGGCGGGATAGTTGTGCATGTTCTGGAGTTAGGTGTCTCCAGAGTCGGCATGGGTCGGATCCGAGTCCGGAATCGACGCTTTTTGTTACTTGCCGTATTGAGGGCTTGGTTCTCGCCTCGGAGGTTTAGATTCTTCGATTCGAGCTGGCTGAGCTTTTTGGCGCTCTGCTCCAGTTGCTTGGAGTGTTCGTCGAGCTTCTCCTTCAAGCTCTGGACTTTTGAGGAGAGCTAGGGATTCTCTGCAACTTCTATCTGAGCTCTATTTAGCTCGGTTACTTGGCTTTGTATACCGTCGAGTTACCTTTGGAGCTCTGCTTTTCTTGGAGTAGCTTCGGGTCGCTCGTTCTGCACATCCACCGCCATTATCACGCAGTTTAGAGTACTCCTCTCCTTCTAGCGCCAAACTGTTAAGGGATTTTTGTGTATGATCTTTGTGCGTACTACGGAACGATGGACAAGGCTGGTATTCGTATAGATTTAGAGAGAAATAGACTTGAAGAGATGTTTTGTTAGATAGAACAAGCTGGAACTACAATGTATTGAGTAAGAACCCTAGTTCTAGCCGCCTATCCTTAATCTCTGAGTCTTGAAGCATCGATCCCTTGCTCCAGGGTTTAGGCTCCCCTTATATAGTTGTTTTTAGGTCGGCCTTAGTCGGTTTGAGTAGGTTAAAGTCTTCTTTATTCGAAAATATGGAAGGTTCTCCTTATCGGAAGTTTTCCTTTTCCCGGAGGAAGGGGGTGGTCCCTGGGACTGGACCCGGAATACTTTCTAGCGGGGACCTGGGGTGTCTCCTAGACGGTGTCTTGCCTGGGATCTGGAGGAATTCAATACCTGAGTATTTGTTTCCCCAACAATTGTCAAGTAGTTTAGAATACTCCCCTCCTTCTAGCGCCAAACTGTTAGGGGATTTTTGTGTAGGATCTAAGTGAGTACCATAGAATGATGGACAAGCTTTGATTTCATAAAGATTGAAGAGAAATAGACTTGAAGAGATGTTTTATTGAGTAAACAAGCTGGAACTACAATGTATTGAGTATGAACCCTAGTTCTAGCCGTCAAGCTCAAATCTCTAAGTCTTCAAGTGTCGATCCCCTGTTCTAGGGTTTGGGCTTCCATTATATAGTTGTCTTAAAGTCAGCTGAATCGGTTTGAGTAGGTTAAACTCTTTAATATTCGGAAATATGGAAGGTTCTCCATATCGGAATTTTTCTATTTCCCGGAGGAAGGGGTGGTCCGTGGGACCGGACCTGGAGTGCTTCCTAGAGGGGAGCCGGGGCGTCTCCTAGCGGGGACCCGGAGGCCGGTGTCCTGCCTGGGGTCTGGAAGAATGCAATACCTGAATATTTTTCCCCAACATATATATATTAAATTATTACATTTAGAAATGGGCGTCGATCGACGTTTACACATCGGTGTCGATCGACTGTCTCTGTCGAGTCACTGACCTATTAAATTCGACACTTCATCGAACTCACCCTAAAATCGCAAAAACACTCTGAAACCTCCACCCATTGATTTCTATCATTTCTGAGCCGATTTTGGCCGTTCTTGAGCCTACCCCATTCGATTTTAACATCTTTATCTGTTTAGTTCACTCAATCAACCGATCTACAAGGTATACCGTCGAAATCATCAAAATTTAAGGTTTTCTAGGGTTGACACTTGAGATGAATTAGAACTCGGAATTATAGCTCTATTTAACAATATTATGACTGCTAGACCAATGGGAAACGAGTTTTGTACTGAATTGTGTGACCATTGTGTTATATGAAATTGAATTGTGGTGGTTAGATTTTTGCAGGGACTGCACCATCGATCGACAACACGACATCTCCGTCGATCGACGATTCACTCAGGCTAACGATCGATGTCGACATACGTGTGTCGATCGACATCGATCATCGTTTCATCATCCTTGCTAATTTCACAACCTCATGTGTTTTTTGTTTGCAGATGACCGACAGAGAGAGAAAGACGTTTCGATCGCCCTAGCAGCTCCAACGCACCACCACCTCCAGAAATGGTCCACAATCCTTGGCCGAGGGTAAGGAAGGAGAACCCCTTGAGACTTTTGAGCATTTTGCTGATCCTCACGAAGCCGTCAAGAACATCAAATGCACCCACTGTGAAATCTGAGAAGCATGGGATGACTATGAAAGCTTGTTCTACAATGAGTGGCTGAAGGTCACCATCGAGCCCACACGCTTCATCGACTAGGCGACTATACGGAGACTTGGGCTCGAGACGGACTTAGAGGAGCTGATCCGCGAGTTGGGTTTGGGAACCATTGCTACACGCTCTTATGACTTGTACCTCGAGCTAGTGAGACAATTCATGGCTACAATGCAGGTCTATTACTCCAACGAGAGGGTGAAGATGGTGCACGAGGGCACACTGACTTTCTTCATCCGAGGCATCAGACACAGGATTCCTCTCTTCACACTTTGTGACATCTATGGGTTCAGTAGCAAGCTCACACGTTGCGTCGTCCCGCCTTTCTTGGACAGTCAAGAGTTCTGGGGACACTTTCCTAACAAAACTTAGACTAAATAACACTGGGATCAGTGTTGTTTAAGTCTGGGGGAGGTAGTTACTAACATTTCATTCTATCTTGAGCTTTTAACATATATATAAAAAAAAGAGTTTTAAAATTTGGTTTTATTAAGTCAAGAAAGGGACTATGATCTAATACTATTTGACTGCTGCTCTAACCACTTTCTAGCACCATCTAGATTTACTAACTACATGATGTATTAGATAGAAACACCGCAGAGTATCACGTGATGCTCACATCCACACTTGCTAAGAATACCTGAAGAAACCAAAGCTGACATCTAACCTTAAATTATTCTCCTTGCTTGTCTTGGAGCTTGGAATACATAGGATCAAAGTCCACTTGTAAGTCTGGACGATATTAAACTTAGTGTCCCTATTTCTCTCTCCACCTCTCTTTAGCATCAATAGTTACAAAAGATTGAGATTATTTCTTGTGGTTTAGAGGGGTAGGAGTGTCTCATGCGACCCCATTATTCTACTCTAATAGAATGATCACACATTGTTTGGAAGCGAGGGGTAGATACATTATCAATGACCCCACTATTTGCCTACAACTTTGCCATCAAAAAAAAAAATTGATTCAAAAAAGAGAGAAGAGAGAGGGAGAATTAGAAAGGTTTACCTATAAATCCAGATACTTGTTTGAGTTGATTTTATGTGTTCAGTGATTGATATGCAGAAATGAGGTCAGTAGAGGGGTATGTCAAGAGCTATTAGTTGAGTTGTGTGATTATATGGTATAGTGACTAAGCTAGTGTGCAGTACATTGAAAGCATCTAAGGTTAATAATGACTCACTTCCATCTATCATAAATTTCAGAAGTGAGAGTAGTTATTCTAAGTCATGTGAGTCCCTGCTGTTTTCAAACAATTCTCACACAATAGTTCTATATATTACTTGAGGACAAGAAAAAAGATAACTCTGGGGATGTTGATATATCATGGATTTTACCCACTTTTTGACCATGTTTATATATGTTTTTAGAGTCTTCTATATGCATTCGGAGTCTTTTCAGAGCTTTTATAAGTTTAGGGACTCATTTGAGGAAAATGATGTTTTGGAGTATTTTGGAACCTTTTTGAAGAGTTATGCTGAAATCACTAAGGCAGATCGATTATTGAGAATAAACATCGATCGACAGATCACTTCTAACATCGGTCGACGGATCACCATCGATGTCGATCGACGGCAAACCATCCGCGAGAATCAGCATTTAAGGAAATCACAAGTTTTACCCAAAACTCCAAGTTATTGCACCATAAGTCATTGGCCGCATGTTAGGCTATTTATTAGGGTTTTGTATCATTTTGGAGGTAGACCTTCTTAAGACTTCTACCACCATTGTCACACACTTGAAGATGAGGCACACTTGATAACTTGGAGAGCTTAGGATATGCGAGAGATATATGAACTTCATAACAGAGAAGATCTTGAACTCTTATATTTCTTTGCTTTGTCTTGTTATTTTTCACATTCATTACATTTAAGTATTATTCAGAACATCCTGACTATGTATCTTATGAATATGTCTGAGTAGTCCTACTGTTAGATTAGGGTTCTTCAAAGGGTGATCTATGAATTGCTAATATGAACTGATTGTTAGGATGTTTAAAATAGTTCTTCATCTAGTTACTCTTAATGCTAAGTCTAGGATTGATCACCCTAAACTTAGATCTTAGGTTTAACTGGTGCCAGCGGAAGCTCGGTTGATTGCCTGAAACTAAACTAGAATGATCTAATTAACTAGATACACACGAAAGTTGGTCTAGGAGATTAGAGAACTTATCAGACCTGTTTGCAAAGCGTGCTAGAAAGAACATCGATCGACAACTTAATAGTTGCATCGATCGACAAGCTGTAAGGTGTATCGATCGACATTCATATAGAATCATCGATCGACACTTTCTCAAGATCAATAAGCGACAACTTAGATCTTAGATCTAGACATTAAATAATAAAAACAAACGAATGTTGATAGATTATACTTAAGCTTGAGTTCAAGAACATATAATTTATAATTCCTAAATAAATTAATTAAGTTTGCATAGTTGTCACACCTGAGAATTATCCCAAATCTAGCTCTTCCACATACAGTTTACAACCAAAAACCATTCAATCGAACAACTACTTTGTTCAACTGATTTACTGCTTTAATAATAATTGTCTAGCTTTATTTCGAAAACTACAAATCTATTGTATAAT
The DNA here is from genome assembly GCF_020379485.1 of Brassica napus. Classification (NCBI taxonomy): domain Eukaryota; kingdom Viridiplantae; phylum Streptophyta; class Magnoliopsida; order Brassicales; family Brassicaceae; genus Brassica; species Brassica napus. Next base: position 14,929,007 of record NC_063438.1, read on the forward strand.
CTTCCTCTGTGGATTCAATTCCTAAGTATTACAACTGAACCTCTAACTTGAGAGAGTACAAATCACTCCTTAGGGTAATTTGAGTGATATTAGGTGGAGACACGGTCGGCCAACTCGCGCTTTTTTCAGTTTCCCGCTGGTAAGCCTTGATGGACGATACCGTGAAATGGCAGTACTACGACCCACCGATGATCATGCTCACTCTCTGAAGATTATTGTCGTTTATTTTATCGTCATGACTTCTTCCGCGCTTTTTGCCTGACTGATTCCCTTGAGAAGAATTCTCTGAGGTTTTATCATTTTTTGGCGGGTGATTGGAATCGCGGATGAGATCCTTGATACCGGCGACTTCGGAGATTTCTTCTGCGAGTAATTTCGCGGCAAGCCTCGCGCCAAGGGCTTTGCAGTTCACGGTCTAGTGACCTCGCGTCTGGTGGAAATCGCAGAAGACGGAGTCATCGTAACCTGAATTTTGAGTCCACATATTTCTCGACATCCTTCATTGTTCGGATTTTATGGCATAGTTATGTGCCCCTAGAGTTATTCCCTCTCGTGATGGATATACTTGTCGTTACGAGAGTTCTTCTTTTTAGACTTTTGGTCTTATGCTGCATCTTTCGAGGATGTTTTTGTCGACTTATGTTTTTACGATAAAACTTTCATCTCTTATTCGATGGTGATGTAACTCGTAGCCCTAAGGAGAGCATCTTGGATTAACTGCGGCTTGCCGAAAGTTATCCACATTCTGAACTTCAACTTTTACCAGAGCGTCTTTCTGAACGCGTCTATTGCCACTTTGTCGCTTATCCCGCTAACTCTCGCCATGACGAGCGTGAATCTATTCAAAAAGTCACAGAGAGGTTCGTCTTCTTTCTGGGCCAGGCTCCAGAGATCGACTTCGAAAGTTTCTCTATCTATGAACATAGAGTATTGTTTGAGAAATTATGAAGCGAGTTGGCGGAAACTTCTGATCGAGCGTTTGCGGCTAAGAGTTAGATAGATCTGTACCTCCCATCATTCTAGCGCCGAACTGTGGGAACCAAAATTCACACCGTCATTTTCCGTAAAATTAGGAAAGTTATGAAACTCTAAATATCCCAGAGGTCCCATATTTCTGCTAAGCCAAACCTCAAGCAATCATATAACGTAAACAGACGAAAACAATAACTTGAATAAAACGAAAAGGGAGCTAAGAAGGTCTTATTCGAATCTGCGTATGAGCGTTTACAACGGGTAAAGCCTTGGCCTTAAGAGCTGTCGGCGAGTTTATCTTCTCGCGAAAATAATTAATTTTCTCTTGATCTTTATGATTATCCCTTGAAACTTGACATTTATCTTCAAACTTGACATTTATCTCTTCTCGCGAATATTCAATAAACTGTCATAGTGACTTCGGGCCTGATTCTCGTAAAACCCCGTAAGTGGGCTCTTCCCGCGCTTTAGACCCTTTGGGCCGTTTTTCGACTAAAACGTTTTTACGATTTTTTTCAGAAGAATTACCTTTCGTGACGTCGGTTTTACGAATATAGCCGAAATTAATCGTATAGCCGAGATAACCATGTTGTTAAGTTAACCATTACGTTTTATACGATTGATCCAAACTTATACGAGAAAATAAGTCTTTGTCGTTTCTATCGTAAAGTTTCAACGTTAACTCTGATCAAGACGAAACAAGAGACAGTTTGACCAAGACCCAAAAGGGGGAGGGGAGCTCCGGAGACGAGGGTGCATGGTGCTCGACTGATCCAACTCACCTAATGGTGAACTGGACGAGGCTGATCCAACTCGCCATGGGGAGAGTTGGAAGTGGTTCATCCAACTCGCCTAATGGAGAGTTGGATTGGTCGATCCAACTCGCCATTGGGAGAGTTGGACTTGGCTTATGAAACTTGCCCGATGGCGGGTCGGACGATGTTGGTTCAGTTTTTTCGATGCTTCGTAATCGTCTGTTCGAGAGGTTGAATGATCCTTTGCTAGGAGCTTGTCGCGTAATAGTCTAAAAATATGAAGTTTCAGTTTTTTCGTATTCTTAATCTTTATTTAGAAAGATTTCTTGGGAACTTTCAGTTGATATTTTCATTACCGATTTTGACCCCAACAGTCTCGAAGATGGAAGAAGCGCCTTTTAGATAAACAGAAGGTTAGTAGTGATGCAATTGTTGGATCATTCATCTTTTTGTTTGTTTGATGATTTAATATCCGTATTTTTCTGTTGTAGGGTTTAGTTTGGCTGTTCACACTATTCTTCCACAAGCTGAACATAGACAGTGTGCTCGAAACATAATGGAGAAATGGAAAAGAGATACTCATGATCATGAACCACAACTCCTGGTTTGGAAGATAGCTCGCAGCTACACAATAGGAGAGTTTACCGACAATTCAGAAGCACTAAACAGGTTCAATCATCATGCTTATAATTCTTTACAAAACACTGATCCCAAATCATCGTCTATAGCATTTTTTAGGATTGGAACATGCTGCCATAACAATCTCAATAATCTCAATGAGTCTTTTAATAAGACAATTCAGAAAGAAAGGAAAAATCTCTTCTAGATTTGCTAGAGGATATTAGGAAACAATGTATGGTACGTAATGCAAAGAAGTCCATTATTGCAGAAAGATTGAAGATAAGGTTCACAAAAAGAGCACATGCCGAGATAGAAAGGGTGATAAAACTATCATAACATTGCGTCCGTTACATGGACAGAAATAATTTGCATGAGATAGAGATCAATGGTGTTAACTATGTGGTTTATGAATGGGAAGACTTGTTGTTGCATAAAATTGCAGATGGTTGGAATCCCTTGTGTTCATGCCGCAAGTGTTCATGCCGCAAGCTTATGTGAATGAGTATTACATAACAAAGATGTGGCGAGAAACATATAAGGATGGTAATAAGCATGTACAAGAGATGATGGGGTGGCCTAGATTGAATACGCTAGCTGTTTTGCCACCACCATGGAGAAGAGGCAATCCGGAAAGACCAAGTAATTATGCTAGAAGGAAAAGAAGGAATGAATCTGGATCAAGTAAGAGCACATTGACACGCCATATAAGAATTCTGACAGGCTAAGTGTGGGGAAGATGGACACAATAAACAAGGCTGTAAAAATTTGTGTGGGGAGTCAACCTAAAAGGCCAAGAGAACGACCAAAAAAACAGGTTTGTATGTTGTTGAGATTTTCATTTGAATTTGATAAATTTTATTTTTGTTTGTCTCATACATTTTCTTTTATTTTTGAATTAGGGAGAAGTTTCACAAGCACAAGGCTAATCACAAGGACAAGATTTTCCACTAGAAATTGAGTGTTGAAATTGATTTGTATTCTATTGTGTAATGACTGTGTAATGATTTGTTGGGTTATCACTCTTTCTGAACTCGTTTTGGATCATGTAATGGTTAGGTAGTATGCTTTGTTATGGTTTTTTGTTATCACTGGTTCACGTTTAATATCAATCAAGTTATTGCTAAAATATACCATAAAGAAAGACAAAACTAATGAAATAGAAAAGAATTATTTCATTAACTTAACACTGATTAATTAAGTAACGTCTAATTAATAGTTTTTAAAAGAGAAATGGAGAAACGACATACAAGAGATCTGCAGCATGGCGCAAGGAGTACCGTCAAGCATGGATCCGCTAGGGCGGCTCAGGTGATACAGTCAGACGTGAATCTTCATAAGGCAGGTAGAATTGTCGGCTGTAGAATCGTCTTGTAATATTTCTCAGAATTTGTAATAGCATAATATATTCAGCGTTAAAAAAATTAATATTTTTTAAAGTCCAGTTAACTAATCTGACGATATGCCTAATTTGGTAGTCAACGAAAGTTTGTGATTTAAAAGAAAAGTCGATAAAAACTTTGATGTTTTAATTTGTTATAGAAGAATTCATTAATTTAATAGCCATAATTTGAAATTTTGCGATTTTAATGAACATTTTCCCAAAGAAAAATGCCTATAAAGAATTATTTAAGTTTGATATAAATATTGTTATTTTACTTATAGTTTCAACCACATCATCAGCAGTAAGCACCATAATCATCTATACTATACTAAAAGGAGAATAAGATGAGTGGTGAGAGTGTCCACGTCCTCACTTTAAATCAGCCAATGGGATTGGTTCTTTTCTCCACGTGTTACTCTCCAATTTCTTCATCTCACGTTTACAAAACTCTCGCTCTCTAGATTATTAACAATTTGCAAAAGGCCTTTAACTAGCCCAAAACATTTCCCGAAAATCTGTACAGCCACGTCCTTCCATCTTCTTCTACTCGCGAAACCCCAAATTTCCTGCCGCTCCGGATTTCTGGTGTAACTTTCTGCCTGAATAATTAAGCTTCATCAAATCTATGTTAATGGCTTCTGCAATCAAAACCTACTTGCCGATAGAATTTCCATGCCTTCGCCCTATATATATATCACTCTGTTACAGTCTACAAAAAAATCCTTCACTTCCATGACCAACAAATCAGCAATATCATCCTCCACATTCACTACGCTATGTTCTTCAGTTATGTTCTTCTCGGCTTGGTAGAGGCAAAGCTTCTATTTAGGATCATCCATTTTTGGGATCCCAGAGCACAGCGAGAGGATACATGCTTATTGGTCTGGATATAAGGAGAGGAGGCGGATTCAAAATGCATGTTCTTTCGACTACTGCAAAGAGATTTCGTTTGTGAGATTATCAATACCAAACTACTGATTTGTAATTTGGTCATTTGTGATTCGTTGAACCAAACTATTCGTTTTCTTTCAATCTCTGTCTCTTTCTAAGCCAAAACCTTATTTTTGGCATTTTTCAGATTTATAGGAACTTCTAGCCGAAACATGGAAGACCTTGAAAGTATATCGAAGGCTTGGTTCGATTTTTGGAAAGAACGCTGAGGTGGAAACATCTAGCTCCCATTTCACAAACAACACCCGGTGAGTGAGAGTACACTTTCCCTTGCATATTTTACCTTTTTGGGACTAAGCCCTCAAGAAAAATGAAAAAGTACAAAATGAAACTCATTGGTTTAATTCACTTTCGTACAGAATTTTTCCAATTTCTATGGATTCAAAGTTTTTTTTTTGTTGAGCCAAGAACCTGATCATAGCTTCGTTTTGGTTCTTTAGCAATGATACGACGGTTGACGCTTTCGACAGTTTTGTCTGCAAAAATGGAGCCGGAAACCATATTCTGGGAGCTGTCTTTGTTGATCTCGAGACCATTGTCATCTATGAAATCTACCGGGACTTACTAGCAGCTTTTCAATCATGAGTAACTTATCTCTGGGAACAACTTCGCCAATGGTGAGAGAAAATTTTATTTTTCTCTTCTTCTTACTGATTATTCAAATGGTGATTAGAAGTTATATAGTTGCAGTTGGAAAGGAGATTGTGGACCTTTGTCTTAACAGTGTCAGAGATCTTGCCGACAACTATACATGCTTGCAAGGGGTTATTGGTCTTTAATGCTGGTGGTGGAGTAACTGGTTCTGGTTTGGGATATCTGTTGTTAGAACCTTTGTCTGTAGATTAAGGAAATAAGTCGAAACTTGGATCCACCATATATCCTTCTCCTCAGGTACTTTTCCAGAAAAATAAAACATTACAAATTACATTGAAATTGGAGTCCTCCCAAAAGCTTGGTTTGATGCATTACCTTTTGATCTCAGGTTTGTACTGCTGTTATAGGTACCTTACAACGGTGTTCTCTTGCTGCCTTCGCTACTTTAAAAATCTCTCATATTTCCTAAATTTTGCAAGCTCGGTGTTGCGGTTGTAGTGCATTGAAGTTTGAGCTAATGATCTCCCTCAAATGTCGGCAAAGATTTTGACAGGGATTCATGTGGGCGAGAAAGTCTTATTCCTAAGGATTCAGTTATTCGCAAATGACAATATGCATCCGTTCATATTCCAAAAGAGGCAATACCACCAATAAGAGTATGTTATGCACAGGTTGCCCTCAATCTCCCAAGACCAGTTTGTAGGCATGGTCAGTTGTTTGTGGCTCTCTCACGACTCACAAAGCCTGTGAGAATAAAAATACTTGATAATACGGAAGCTACAAGTAAGATTTCACTTTCTAACAATATAACTTAATATATCAGCCTGGCTTTTTAACATACATTGCAGGAAACAGCTTGGATAGGAGTCCAGTTTCATAACAACGACGAGCAAAACTACTCATTGGGAAGACACCGAAACAGTCAAACACATTGTTAGGAATAGCTATGTCTGAGACGCTTTGAAATGTTATAGAGAACTTGCATATTTTAGTTTATTTACGATAACGAAACAGAGCCACAAGTACGTGGTGATGCATTTTTTATTAAGGATAAGAAGGATTAAAATATTAGACAGCTTAATGAATGGACTCATATCCTTAAAAACATAGAATATATGCATGAAATTCTACTAAATATTTATCCGAAAAATTTCCTTAAAATCGTCAAGTAACAAACAGTTATGGTGCAGTTACGAACAATTGTCTCTCCATTTTCTTATATCAACACTCATCATAGTAATTGTCAACACCCCCATACTATTAGATATCAATAGACAAACTCCATAAGCTAACACATTCTGAGAAAGTAGAGCAAGCAAGGCTTAATCATCGATAAGCTAGCTCAAATATATTATATGATCTTCTTCCAAAAACTTCTCTGCTTTATTCTGACAAAAACCATATAACCCACGCTCCAATAACACAACTAAAATAAACCAAGTTTCTAAAGTCACCCTTCACAAAAAATAAGCTCAAATAACAATATTGCAAGTTTTCATTAACAGTAAGATCAACAAGTCTTTAAGTTACAAATACATATTCCTTAGCAGTACAAGCCAAATGGTAAGCCCAAGCCAAAGTTCACAAACAACTTAATGTCTTCCTACAATGTGTAAAATAAGTACCCACTTATACTAACTCACAGTTATTATCCACTAAATGTAAACAAAATGATGTTAAAAATGTAAACAAATAAACAGCCATTGAAACATTCATAGCTATTATTAACATTAAGAGCTCAAATAATCGTTCGTACAGACACTACTGTATTAATTTGATATGATAGGGTAGTGTATGAAACTCAAGTAAAATTCTACTAGAAATGTAATACTTTACTAATTTATAACATTATCTATAAAAATATTTTCAAGCAACATGCGTGAAATTTCCAATAAATAAGTTTTTATAAAAAAATTCAACAATCGCTAAAATAATTTACAAAACATAGTTAGAAAATCACTAAAAATTAAAGAAAATATCATTATGAATTGAAAATCAAATATAAAATTGTTACATAATATAAGCTAATTATTATTTTGTGATATTTTTTGAAATCAATTGTAAATTATTTTAAAATGTTTTTTTTATAATTTTAACACATTACATTTTATTTAGTTGATTTAGCTTGGAGGTGGATGTGGTAATTTATTATCGTGAAAAAATTAGTTATTGTAATAATATTAAAATCTGATACCCGTATAAAAATATACTAATTATTCTTACTTTAAATTTTCTTCAAATATATCAAATTGAAATATAAATCAAATAGAAAAATATAAATCATTAAATGTTCATTAACTTTAATTTATTAATTTTGTTTTCTCAGAAAAAAATGTTATTGATCTTTATAATTAAAACCAAAAATTTTTAATAAAAGTTATGATATGATCTTAGAATAAAAAGAAATAAAAATAGATTGTATTTATTATTTTAATATAAAGTAAATATTCAAATATTTTATAAAATTAAAATATATTCTAATATGAAATAGTTTAGTGTAATTCACCCGCCCGTAGGGCGGACCAACCTCTAGTACTAATAAAAGAGACTATTTGAGGCTCTATGGAATGTTCATCTCAACATAAAATCCTTCTTCCAAAAGATGCCACACGACATTAATACATTATAAAAACAAAGTAAATATACAATAAAAGAAACAAAAATATTACATTAAACATCTATTGTAATATTACTATTTGATATAAAAGGAAGAAAATTAAAATAAGTAAATACACAATATAAGAAATGGAAATACTACATTAAACATCTATTTAAAAATGTATAGTTTTACATTTTTATATTAAATTATAAGAAAACATAAAAAGATGTAAATATACAATAGAAGAAAAATAAATATTACATTAAACATCTATCATAATATTACCATTTGATGAAAGGCAAAATAATTAAAATAAATAAATATATAATATAAGAAAAATAAATAATAATTAAATGTACAATATAAGAAATGGAATATTACATTAAACATCTATCTGAAAAATTTATAGTTATACATTTTTATCATTTCCATTATTATATTACAGCAAAAAATAAAGAATAAGTAAATATACAATAGAAGAAACATAAATATTACATTAAACATCTATCGTAATATTACCATTTGATATAAAAACAAAAAAAATAAAATAAGTAAATATATAATTAAGGAAAAAACAAATAATAAGTATATACACAATATAAGAAATAAAAATACTACATTAAACATCTATCTTAAAAAAGTGTACACATATTGGTAAAAGAATCTGACTCCCAAGAATCATTTTATCTCCAATAGTCTCAAACCACCCATTCATTCTTAAGAGAAGACAATTTCCAATAAAAGTATGTTATGCAATGACCATAAACAAAAAAAAAAAAAAAATTTACCTACCCATCATTCAATCTTGCGGTTATTGCGTTTGCAAGTGCAAAGGAATATTACCATGCACATAATTGTTTTCAGTTCTTTCAGCTCATCACATAAATGAGCAATAATCATTCTTCCCTAAGAACAAAAAGAAAAAAAAAATATAACGAGTTACAATTTTTCGAAATGAAATACAACTAAGAAACCAAGTCCAGTCCAAAATCGCAATCCGAACGCAAACAATAGTAGGACACAACCAAATCTATCATAAACAACTGCAACACAAGGATTCAGGGACACAACCAAATGTATCATAAACAACACACCAGCCATAAACACAGAGCATGATTTCAAAAGCAACCAGCTGTGTCATTGCCAAAACAGATGAAAAGGAGCCCACTGCCACAAACCAGAATTAAAAAAGTTACAAAAAACATGATGCTAACAAAGAGCAAAGGTGATAACCGCAAAAGATGTCATAGATGGAGCAGACAGAGAAATTTACCATTAGAACCACACTTTTTATTTACCTAAAAATATTATAATAAAATTTTAATTTAAACAAAGTTATAATTGTGTAAAAATCTTATAAAAATTAAAACTAAATACGGTTGATTTTCAACTGTCATAAATAAAACGTACTTGTTGTAAAATAAAAATAGAATTTTTTGAAAATATTCATTTTTAGAAGTAAGAATAGAAGAATACATTGGAGAGAAACACATCTCTATTTTAGAATTATTCTATTTTCTGATCCAGGTTTTGACCCATCATGACGCATTTCAATGATGTGGGAAGACTATAAGAGTTTTTAAATGAACTATTTTATAAATTCCTTAACTAATAATTAAATCTAGAATTCAAATTACATAAAATAGTTTTTAAACTAACATATAAAATCTAAAAGACCTTAAATAGGTATTTTGACCCAAATATCACACAAAAATAGATTTCATTAAAGAGGTAAAAGACATTTTTAACCTTGCTTTATAAATGTAAATAAATATTTGAATAAACAATTTTCTTTATTTTTAAAAATACCTTTTTTTAATTCCAACTGTTTTTTTTATTTTTACTTTTTATTGTTTAAATCTGAAAATTCATTTTGAAACTATTTTAATTTTTTAAAAAAGTTCCTAAACCGTAATCTCTTGTGAAACTCCATCCTTCAAATATAAACACTAAATATAAATTAATTAATTTTAAATAATAAGTATCTTTTTGCCTCTTTAATTAAACTCTTTGATCATTTTGACTTTGTACGATATATTTATGGACAATTCTCTCAAATAGTCACTTTTGAATTTTTATCGCAAAAATAGTCTTCAAAAAATAAAATGACCAAAATAGCTTTTTTATTTTGAAAATTTTAATTTTAATTTTTTTTAAATTTGAAACCCTATCTCCAAAACTCCACCCCTTAATTATAAGTCATTTAATAAAATATTTTTTGGTCATTTTTCTCATTGGAATCTCTTTTGTGAAAATAAACTAAAAATAGCTACTAAGGGAATTTCTCTTCTACTTATGTTTAAATATTTTGGTCCAAAAATGAAAAAGTCTTAACAATTAGAATTGCGAAGAGAAAAAATTAAACAGATATATATATATATGTATTAATATAAAGAATAGAAAAAGAAACGAAAAATTGGCGCTTGGGGATTGGCCGTTGTTTCTGTTAAGGGGGAGAAGAGGAAAGGGGTCTCTGGTCTGTCTTCTTCTAGATACAACTGTACGTTGACCTTGCGTGCATCTTAACACGACGAAGATGGAAACGCATGTTCCGTGCACTCTCGAGGAAGAAAGACGTATTGTGACGGAGCTGATTAGCGAAGCCGGAGATAATCTGAAAGAGGGCAACTTGTATTTCGTCATCTCTAACAGGTCTCCCCTCCATGCAAATTGTGCACCTCATCGGACTCATGATCTTGGGTTCTTGTTTGAAAAATTTTGAAGATCTTAAGCTTCTTGTACAAGTTACATTCTTGATGTTAATGCAGGTGGTATACAAGCTGGCAGAGATCTAGTAGAGAGCCTACTAGGCCCGGTCCGATTGACAATCATGATATTATCGATACCCAAAGTGACGCTAGTGATCCGCAGCTTTGTAGGAGGCTTGAGGAAGGCGTCGACTACGTTCTTGTTCCTCAACAAGTTTGGAAAAAACTCGTGGAATGGTTATTGTTTCCTCTGATACTACTGGGTCTACTTTTTCAAAGGGCTCATCTGTTTCTATGTCTTTCAGGTATAAAGGAGGTCCTACTATACAGCGAAAGTTAATCTGTCAAAGGTTTCAGAGCTACAGTGTGGAGGTTTATCCACTCTGCCTTAAGCTGACAGACAGTAGAGACAAGAGCAGTGCAACCATAAGGTTGAGCAAACAGGTATGAAGTTTTTGTGGAAAGTGAAACACTTTGTGCTTTGTTCCCTTCTGATATATATGGATTATGGTGATGTATCAGGCTTCTGTAGGTCTACTATATGAGTTGGTTTGTTCTGCAAGAGGTGTCTCAAAAGAAAAGGTGTCTGCTCTTAACCTTTGTTCTCTTCATTCTTCCTTGTAATGGTTGCTCCGTGTTTGATTGATTATATGTATAACTAGGCTCGCATCTGGGATTACTTCGAGAAGAAGAAAAGCGTACTCTTGGATCCTTCATCTGAAAGAACCTTGGAGGAATCGTGCCTTCAAGTAGACCATGATGTAAGTGTCTGACAGCTTTTGATGGTTAAAAGGCCACGCTGAAGAGTTTGTATCCTATGCAGATTCTTCTTGAAGTTGATGAGAATGCGTCTTCTAAGTATGACATGAGCTCGGCGGGCAATGAGTTAGCTCTTGTACCTGTAGGGCCTACGAGATCAGATGCTACCAATACTACGCCTGGTGCTAATGGTCACTCCTCGAGTGGTTTTGGGGAAAGAGAAAAGAGAGGCTTAAGAGGATTGCATAATTTGGGAAACACGTGTTTTATGAATAGCACTCTTCAGTGTTTAGCTCATACGCCTCCTTTCGTTGACTATTTCTTGAAAGATTACAGCGATGACATAAATGAAGATAATCCTTTGGGAATGCGAGTAAGTAACTTGAATTGGTTTGTTTATATTTCCTTCCCCCGTGTGAAAATTTATTTATAGAATCGGTCGGTATGCAGGGTGAGCTTGCGACTGCGGTTGGTGAGCTTCTGAGGAAGCTGTGGTCTTCTGGAAAAAATGCAGTTGCGCCACGCTTTTTTAAGACAAAACTTGATAGATTTGCACCTCAATTTAGTGGTTATAATCAGCATGATTGTCAAGTAAGTCATGTACTCTCAAGTTGATAACTAAGAGAAAAATAGATTGTCTTACTAATAATGTTAACTCTTTGGTTTCCAGGAAGTCCTTTCTTTCCTATTGGATGGGCTTCATGAAGACTTGAACAAGGTTAAACAAAAAACTTACACTGAATCTAAAGATTCAGATGGTCGTCCAGATGATGAAGTAGCCGAAGAAATGTGGAAATATCACAAGGCTCGTAATGACTCCGTGATTGTTGATGTCTGCCAAGTACGCAATTCCTCCTGAATGAGCTTTGAAGTTTCTGCCACTTCTCTCTATGTTCTGACCGTTTCTTATGTGTTTTCACGTTTAGGGACAATACAAGTCAACACTTGTCTGCCCAGATTGTGGAAAATTCTCAATCACCTTTGATCCCTTCATGTACTTAACTTTGCCGTTGCCAACAAGTCTCACTCGGTCAATGACTGTTTCAGTGTTTTACGGCGACGGTAACCGTTTTCGGACGCCATACACAGTAACAGTTCCTAAAGATGGTTCATTGGGAGATCTAAGTAATGCAATAGGCGCCGCTTGCGGCTTGAAAGACGATGAAAGCCTTTTACTCGCAGATGTAATAATTTTGTCTGAGTCTTTTAGGTTGTTCATGTAAAAAGACTCAACTAAAATGTTGGATTTTCCCTTTCAGGTGTATGCTCACAAGGTCTATAAATATCTTGAGACTCCACTGCTGTCTCTGAGTGAGATAAGAGACAACGACCGTATTGTCGCATATAGGTTCAACCAGATGCACAGAGGACCAGGAAAAGCCAAACTAGAGATTCTTCACTCGGAGCAGAAACAGTAAGCATTCGAGAATTCTTTAGGTTCTGTCTATCTTTCAAATCTCACAGGTCTGATTTTGGCAGAGACGCAGAGATTTCTGGAAAGTTATTTGGAATTCCCCTTGTTACTTATGTCAACTCAGAACGACATAGTGGAAGTGACATTGATGCAATTATTTCTGGATTGCTATCACCGCTACACCGGACTCATTCATCATCTGGAAGCTTAGAGGATACTACAGTTGGTGAAAAAGAGTTTTCTTTCAGCGTCTTCTGGTTAGATCGTTATTCTTCCAGTCTCAAGCCACTTGAGTCCGATTTTGTTCCGAATCCTCTTAGTGCTACAAGGCTCGTAGTCAAGTGGGACGAGAAAGAGCATGAAAAATATGATTCAAGCAGCTACTTGAATGATCTACCTGAGGTTTATAAAGCAACTTCCTCGGTGGCGGAAAAGGTTTCTTTGTTTTCATGCTTGGAAGCCTTTCTAGCAGAAGAGCCTCTCGGACCAGATGATATGTGGTGTTGTCCTGCTTGCAAAGAACACAGGCAAGCGAACAAGAAGCTGAACTTGTGGAAGTTGCCAGAGATTCTTGTGTTCCACCTAAAACGGTTCGCCTATACCAGATTTTTAAAGAGTAAGATTGATACGTTCGTGGATTTTCCGATTCATGACTTAGATTTAAGCAAGTACGTGAAGAATAAAGAGGGTGAGTCGTATCTTTACGAACTGTATGCGATTAGCAATCATTACGGTGGTATGGGAGGTGGTCACTACACTGCTTATGCTAAGGTTTTGTACCATCTAACTTGATCTTTTGTTATTTGTGCATGCCTAATGAGTGTAATGACAAATGTGTGGGGCTATTTCCTTTTTGCAGTTGATGGACGAGAACAAGTGGTACGAGTTTGATGACAGCCGTGTTTCACCTATAGATGAGCCTAAGATCAAGAGTCCGGCCGCATATGTTTTGTTCTATCGAAGAGTGAGAAGTGAGTCAGAGGCATCGAGTATGGATGAGGATTAGTTCGGAAAATACCCTTTGCGTTCTTCAGGACTCAATGCAAAGTTTGCTGATTTGCTCAAGGTTCATTCATTGATTCTAAAGATTGTTTGATTAGGGCTTTTACCTTGGTCCCAGCGAGGGAAATTTTTGGGGGAAACAGATTATAGAGTATCTAGGTGGGCGGGAGAAAAATTGGCATATTGTTGTTCTTCTTACATTTGCAAAGTGACGGTGGTTAACTAATTACGTACAAGTTAATGCTGCAACAGATTATTTGGTCTTAGCGGCATGTTTACTGATTTGAGACAGGAGAAAAACCTTTCAAGGAAGACAATCATTTTGAAAACAAAAATTTTGGTCCAATATCGAATAACTCTAAGTTGATTATTCTCTAGCACACATTTTGAGTTTCTTTTACATTCATAAACACTTTTTATATATGACATTTTTTTGTGGCTTCGACTGGTTTTTTGGATAACTATACCGTTAAAAGGAAAGAGAATGTTGGCTTTTTTATTATTTTTCTTATTCTTCTTTATGTTTTACTTACTTTTGTATTAAAATCTAAAATATATTAAACAAAAATAATTGTCATAATAAACTATATATAAAATTCTCTATCTTTTAATATCCATTTTCGTATATATATGTTAAATTGTAAACAAAATTAATTGTGAACGTGGACACCAAAGTATGGATAGTAGAGTAATACACTAGTTATGGACATGGACGCCTTAACACAAAGGTCGTTGGCTGATACCTTTAAAACCTTGTTCTTCGCTAAAGTCTCCAGGAAAGAAAAAACCCACATAACCAAGTTTCTACCGTTACTCCCACCATCACCGGCACCACTGACACCTTCACCACAATCGAGTTTCGGTTCTAACTCGTTATAGGTCTCATCTTTCGATCCGATGTACACCGATCTGCTGGAGACTTCTCTCGTAACCACATCCAATCCAACGCAACTAGCTCTCAATCTCTGATAAGACAGCTCGATCATAGCTGTCTTATCAAAGATCTGATGTTATATACATATTATTTTTACTTATTATTATTTGTTTAACATTTTTCATATTATGAAATAAATTAAGAAATATATATTGAATAATTTATAAATTATAAAAATTTTACATGTAAAATTAAATTGAGACATATACATTAATTAAAGAAATCACTTTTGTTTATTTACAATCATTTTGTGGTAAATACATTAAAACAATTATTTTATTCTATTTGTATTGTATGTAATTAAATTTAAATAATATTTACGTAGATATATAATATATTTTCAATAGGAGTATCTACTAAATGAAATTTCCTAATCATATGATTTTATGATTATTTGTATCTTTAACAAAAATGTTAAACCATTAATAACAAAACTTTTAGTGTGGGACTTTTAAAATTTTAATAATTTAATCCTTCTTGAAAATTCAATTCAAATTTTGAAATTAAAATATTAAGTTCCCAATTTCAAAAATTTGAAACTATTGATCACAAAATTTTCATTGTGAGACTTTTAACAGTTTTTGTAATTTATAGTTGTTTTAAAAAATTCAAAAATATAACATATACGAAAATAATCTAAATTATGGATATGTAAATTGAGGATATTTAAATTGTTATCAAATATTTATTATGAAAATAATTAATTGTCAAGTATATATTCTATTCACTTTTGGTAATTCCGTAGCTTTAATTTAAGGAAAGAATGAAACATATTAATTGTAGATTGTTAATTAATTTATGGTTAGTTTAACAAAAAGTATCTAATATATGTTAAGTGAACCAACATATGTTTCTATAAACTTTAAGAACCAACATATGTTTCTATATAGGGGATTCATTTAGAACAATCATAATCATTTAGTACGTTTAGAATATAATTGTTTTTATTTTCATTTACTCTTTCACATTAAATAAGGAATAGCATGTTTAAAAATATAGTTTAAATAATATTTTTACATTTTAAAAAGAAAAAGAAAAAACTTTGCAACTGATATCCTATCCTGCAAAACCTTATTCACTCAAACCTGATTTTAGGCAACTCTCCTTAGCTGTCAATTTGTATGCTGCTCTGAATCTCTTTGTTCACCAGTGAGACTAATCTCCACTTCAACCCTTGTTCCTCCTCTCTTTACCAAGTTTCACCACTCCTCCTTCCCTTTTCCTTCTCATCGGTTTATTTGTCATCTATCTCTTTCGGTTTTTTCATCTTTGAAAATCAGAGTTAATCAATGGTGAAAAATCACTTTTCGTTGCCGGTGATGACCAGTATCCCATTTCCCTTCTCCTGTTTTTCTTCTTCCACTGCCATTCTTCCTTATCAGTAATTTACGGTTATGGTTTTCTCGAACCTTTTTTTTTTCTTGTTAGATTGACGTAATGTTCATGTGTAGATATATGAAATTGTATAAGACATCTATGTGAATTTGAGAGAGACCAGTTTAGGATATATAAACTTTTTGTTGTGATTTGGTCAGGTTTGATAGTGTTTGATTGCCGATTGTAATATGAAGTATGTGATTTTCTTTGTGTTGAATTACATGAATTGTTAATTTTTGATTGTCTAATTATATTTTAATGTTTTTTCATTTTTTATAAGTATGGATTCGAGTTGCCAAAATCGAAAAGAATACTGAAACAGAAATTCAGAAGATAAACAACACATGCAAACTGGCAATTCCAAAGATAGTGAAGACAACTTTTCGGGATGAGTATAATAAAGTGATGAAAGACTTTGAATTAGTACAACACTAAATTGCGGCTATGAAATCCAGATTGGATGGCTTTCTTGAGCTCCTTGTTCAGTTTTCAAATCATAAAGACATGCTAATATTTTTGAAGGATAAAAATTCAAAGTATATTGTTTGTTACACCATTATAGCACTGGCGATCTGCCTTCACATGAAAGAACGAGACTAGTGTGAGACGTTGGCATATAAGTTCCGGTTTTTGTCCATGGTAACCACTGGCTCTCTTTGTGCATAAATTTTGTTACTTAAATAATTGAAGTCTTTAATTGTGCGGGAATATATCATAACAAGGACATGAAACCATTAACCATCCTCATCCTTTGGATTGTCAAAGCTGTGCAGTCACCGACTAACAGAATCATTTTGATATTCTAGATATCACACTATATTTAGTCATATGTGTGTTGATGCCCTTCCTAAACAAAACAAGAGCCGTAGTGATTGGGGAGTGTATACATTGGAATTCATTGAGTTCCACTTTCTAAGCTTAAATTTATTTTTGGTGAACGGCGACAAAGTTCTTAAAGACCAATATAAGACTTCATATAATCTATAAAAAACAGCAAATGATCATGTACTGACATTAAATATGTCAAAATACACATCTCGTTTCTGGCGACATTGTTCAATGGCGCACACGAAATCAGAGATAGAGATCCGATTTAAGATTATTGATGCTTGAATATGAGTTTGATTACTAATTAGAGGGATTCGAGATGAGAGATAGATGAATGAGATCATGAAGATCGTGGTTGGGGAAGGAAGTTTCGAATTCGAAAATGAGAGATTGGGAATTTAGGGTTAGCAAGTTGGGTCGGATCGGGTTGATGGGTTATGGTGGTTGGGTTTGTAAATAAACTGAAGTTCTTAGGTTTCATGGTCTTTTTTTTCTATTTTCGAATTATTTTTAATTCATTTTTTAAATAGAAAAACAAGAGGTCCATTCTATATTTTTTTTTACCCTTTCTGTTATCGGATTTCACTTTGCTAAGGCAATTTTTTTGTTGTGTTTCAATTTAAAATCAACAGGTCCACCACATGTCTCTTTCGTTTAACTTTGATTTTGAGTTGTGTTAATAAAACATTGATCTTCTAGATTGTCTTTTGAAGTCAGCGCTCTGAATTCTATTATTCTTCCCAGTCTACTTGTCAATCGAAGAATCTGCTGCGCGCTTTGGGGGGGTAATTACGTGCTTGCTCCAACCGTAATGGGACGGGGATCCAAGTCCTCCGTGTTGGGCCTCAGTATCTATAATATCATATGTAATGCGCATTGGGCTTTTAATGAAATTCAGTTGACAAAAAAAAAAGAGTCCGAACATTGTAACGTGACATTCAAATCCCGCATAGAAAACAAACGCATCACTAGATTTGAAAAAGATATGGTTGTCTATTGGGCAAAGGAACATATTCTCTTCCATTACCCTTGTTCGATTATCGATGTAGCTAGCTAGTTGTCGTCTTTACACTTTCACAGCTTCCCTCGGGGCTCCGGATGATTAAACGAACATGCACTTATTATTATTTTAGAATTGAAACATCTCCCGTATATATACATAACCACAGGTAACGTAACACATTAATTTTACTCGTGTCTTCCCTAGTCCTAGTTTCTTCCACCAAACACGGTTTTCCTCAAAACTCACATTCTCAAGGTGTCGCTACGTTCTCCTTCGCCAGAGGAGCTATTTCTTCACCTTCGACTCCAGCTTCACTTCCGGCAACATCTAGTGACAATAGTACCTTCTCCCACAGTCTCGCTGGTCCCTGCATCCATCAATAAACGTCAAATCAGTTTCCATTAGCGCAAACCAAGCAAAAAGATAAACGAATGAAACGGACCTTCCAGGAGAAGTCTTGGTCCATGCAGTTCTTGACCATCTCATTCATAGCGGGTGTACCGTACACTGCAACAGCTCTAGCTACAGCCTTTGCTGTTGCAATCACATCATCTGGATCCACAACTTCACACTACAAACACACACACACACAGAGAAAAAAAACATTGTAAGACACAATTACTTGTAATGTCGGAAGAAACCGCAGCGTGTAAGTTTAGCTACCTTGACGTTGAATCTTCCAATGTGGAAACCTGTGAAGCCATCTTTAACAGTATCCACAAGCCCACCAGTAGATGCCACAATAGGGACGGTTCCATACCTCATGGCGTGCAGCTGAATGAGACCGCACGGCTCAAACCTGCTGGGGACAATGATGAAGTCAGCTCCTGCTGTGATCATATGAGCCAATGGCACGTTGAATTTCGCCACTCCAACCGCCTTCCCTGGGAACTTCTCTTCGAGTTCAAGAATCTGAGCCTCCATCTTCTTCTTACCGGTTCCCTGTCATAAAAACTTCATCAGACAAGATTCAAAAAGTTTGTGAACGCAAGTCCACTACTTACAAGGATCACCATCTGAACATTGAGGCCCATGAACTTGGAGATAGCTTCCACGAGAATATCAGAGCCCTTCTGCTCCTCCAATCTCCCAATGAAACCGATCACAGGGACATCCCTGTCCACTGGAAGTCCAACAGCGGCCTGAAGCGCTTCTTTGATCAGTGGCTTAGCTTCCGTTACAGTGGTAATGTCATATTTGATATCGATGTACTTGTCAGTAGCCGGGTTCCATTCTTGAACATCCATGCCGTTAATAATTCCAGAAACTGTTTTCATTCGAAGGTATGAATGCAGCTCCACGCCTCTATCGATCCCAGAGATGAGCTCTTGAGCATAGTATGGACTAACTGTTAAGACACGCCATGCTTCTAGAATCGCAGCCTTCATCCAGTTGATCTTCCTTCCTTTTACTGGCTTTTCGTAACTGTACACGGAACAAGAACACAGATATCAAGCTAAGGACAGAGAGAGTGTACTAATGTGTGTTTTTTTTTAAGGAATTAGTACCCGTCCATGAAGTCGAAAGAGCTCTTAAAGCTGTCAGGCAAATTGAGAAGAGAAAAGTCGTCAAAGGCAAATCTTCCTTGGTAGGCTATGTTGTGAATGCAGAACACAACCTGTTAGATCAGACGACTATAGATTAGTTGATGTTACTGTCTATGATTTTGGCAAACCAAGTATCTAGCTACCGTAACAAAGGAGTACAAAAAGTTCATTTACCTTTGCATTCATGTAGATTCCGCGTGACTGATACATAGACTTGAGGTAACAAGGAAGGAGAGCAGTGTGCCAATCATTGGCAACAAACACCACATCTTCCCCTATAATAACATCATAGATTGGTTTACAATCCCTTTTCTTTTCAGAATGCAGAGTGTTTTCAAAAGCTTTTACAAGAAATTGAAAACCATTCTCACCATATGGTCCAGAGAAATACTTGCTGCTGTTCAGGTTTAGAACCCGTGGTGCCTCAAGAGCAGCCTGCCAACGACCAAAAGTAAATCAAGTTATCATATGTTGTTCAAACACAGATTCTGAAGTAGCTATCTTCAAAAAACAGTTTTCTTTTTGGGCTTCAAGTTTCAGCCAAATGGAGTTTAACAAGATAGGTTGTAAGATTTGAGATGATTGGTTAGCCTAAGAAGGTAGGATTTAAATCTAAGTGATCATTCTCTAATATTCTCTCTAACTTGGCACTTGATAGAGAAAAAAAATCTCATAAAGATGGAAGGAGCTCGGTCTTGACACAGAAAACAAACCAAGATTGAGAAACAAGAAGGGAAAGAGTGTTTACCTGACACAACAAACTGAACCGGAGTTGGTTGTCAGTGTAGTCTACTCCAGTTATAGGACCATAGATTTTGGATCCAGTTTTGCCCACAACCTACCTTAGTATTCTCTGTGAGATCATAGCTTGAATGATCTTGTTGATTAGGTAAACAAGAAAACAAACCTTTGCAAGGAAGAGTGGATGGTCGACAAAGACACGATCAACTCCTCGTTTGTAGCAGTGAAAGAAACGCACGTCCTCAACTTTATCTCCAACTTTTATCTACATCATTATCAGCAGATAACATTACGAGATGCTTGATTGTTGTTGAAGGTCCATATAAGAGTAACAATGTACCTGAACCACTACACAGGTGTCCCAAGCATCTTTATATTGGTCATACCGAGGGCATACTGTCATCACACGGTGGCCTCTTGCCTAACAAAAAAAAGAAAAAACATAAACATAATGGTCCATCAAAGACGTCATGCATATATATATATTGAACTTACGGCGAGAGCTGGAGGAAGACCACCTAAGACATCACCAAGGCCACCGGTTTTGCTCCATGGACCAACCTCAGCACCAATAAAGATCATAGACATGCCTTTCTCACACACAATCTTACCCACACGTTTAGCTTTAGGAGCATTCTGCTGTAATCCCTTTGAGGATTTAGCAGAAACAGCTTTGGCTTGACATCTCCTCTGAAGCCTATCCACCATGTTGAAGGATCTTAGCCCACAGTGAGTCATGGATTGACACTTGAAGCTGATCTGAGACAGATTGGCGTTGGCCTCAGAGCCTGAAGCTCCTCCATGGTTGTTGTTGACAAGCGAGACAAAATGGGAACCTGTCACATATGCCATCTTGCGAGAGAGAGAGACCCTTTTCACCTAAACATTGCAACAGGAAGAAGAACTCACAAATCGATGCTTTTTCAGCAGAAAGATAACATCTTTGCGAAGAAAACTTACAGATGAAGATGTGATCAGACAGCGAGAGAGGTGAGGAGAAAACGAGGAAGAAGGAGGTCCGTTTATGTAAAGAGGAGAGTGGAAGCTGGACTGACCAAATTTAACACGTGGCGTTATTACAGTAGTTGAGTTTGCCTATGGATGCGATTTCCATCACATGAGAGTGGGCAATGGCATTCTCCGAGAATATGCCTTCAATCCTGAGGCTCTTAAATTTCATCTGGGAAGAAGGACGTTTTCGTGCGTACGTTTCTTCCACTTGCTAAGAATCCACGGCTGAGATTTGCCTCTGAACATTGCCCAGTTTGTGGGTCCCGTGGTTATAGAAGTGTTTTGTTTGTCGTCGTGTACCTTGAACGTGTCTTTGGACGACATCTCTTCTTGGCCCATTTGTTTAATTGACGGTCGATATTTTTTTGTCATGTTTTTTTTTCTTCTTCTTATTGTCTCTGATAAGTTTTTATTTCTTTTTTTTTTGAACAATTTTAGTTTTTTTTTTTATTTCTAAAGAGTAAAAGTATAGAGTAAAAGACAGTTACTCAATGACCAAAAAAAAAAAAAAAAAGACAGTTACTCTTAGGGCAATTGTCAATAATAGCACCTTTTGAAGTTTATGTCTCAAAAATAGCACTAGAAGGAGAAAGTCACAAAAATGACATTCATTAAAGGGTAAAATATCCATAATACCCTTGGTTTAAAATAAATAAATAAATAAATAAAATAAAAATACAAAAATGAAAAAAAAAAATTTTTATAGTTTCAGATTATATGTTTTCAGATTCGAAATTTTTATAAATTTTTTCTTGAATTGTTTTTCGAATTTTTTTTTTTTTTTTTTAATTTTATTTTTATAATTTAAAAATACTTTTTGAAACTGTTTTTAAAATTTTATTTTTTATTTTAGTATTTATTTTTTATAAAATTTTAAACCTTAATTCCAAAACCACACCCCTTAACTCTAAACCCTAAGGTTTGGATTAATTAACCCAAGGGGTATAAGTATATATTTACCTCTTTAATGAAACCTATTTTTGTGAATTTGAGCCTTGAGTGCTACTTTGGGAACAAAAACTTAGTTTAGTGCTATCCTAGTCTTTTTCTCTTACTCTTATTACTTCTTTTTTTTTGCGCAATACTCTTATTACTTTTTTTTCTTAAATGGAAAACCAAATCTTACTCAAATGTTTCGTCTTTTCTTGTTTTATGGTATTACTTTACCTCCTTTCATTAAAGAGACACCTAAAGCAACAGAAAATAAATATATAATTATTAATATTTTTCCTTTTCTTTTTTCTTTCTTCTTTCTTCTTTACTTATTCTATGTTACTCTAATATATTACTTGACATTTCATTAATAAATTTTAATTTATTTCTGTGAAATAATCCTATTTGAATATATTGTTTAAGAAAGAAATCAGATATAGTGATTTTAGATCATAGTTCGTTGTATTTATTATCATTTTAACATATTAAATTTATTATGTGTATGCATAAAAATAGAATTAAGAAAAAAAGAAATCTAAAATATAAGTTTGGCAAAGATGGAATTTCATGGGTTAGTCATCTAATCTTTTCAATGAGAACTACGTTACAAAAATATTTAGAGCAAGTCTATTGGTAAGAACCTCTAATGGATTCTTATGAATAAAGTAGTAGTTAATTTGGTGATTTGGGAAGTTAAGAACCTATGTTAGTTAAATTGATTTTTTCTTCCTCCAATGGGAGAACCTCATAGGGGTTCTTAATTTTTTTTTTTTTAAAGTTGAATGATTTAAAATAAAAGCATACATAAATTTTTTTAAGAAAAATGACATAAAAGCATATTAGAAGAGGAAGAAGCCATTTAGAACAGAAATGTTTTTGGTGAAATGGTAAGAGAAACAGAAATATTTTGTGAAATTTTTGGTGAAATCATTTGTTGCAAATTTGCAATTGCGCTCAATTTTTGGTGAAATCGTTGTCTCATGGTGAAGAATTTGTGGCTGATGTTGTTCAAAGCAGGGAATTGCAATTTCGCTCAATTGCAGTAAAAACTCATATACATTTAGTCTCATCAGAGAGATGTGTGAATTAATGTGATGCTGACTTATGTCTATTACTAATTTCACAAAACTTTCTACGTAGTTTCATATATTGAATGCAACATTATAACAACCGAAACAAATCAACCAAAACTCGTACATTCTTCAGTTCTTTTCTTTTCAAACAAATCAACCAACACAACTTAATGTAAAGCAATCCTACCAACCTAATGACTGTCTAACGCCCAACCTAATCACTGTCTAACCAAGACAAGTTAATGCAAAGCACTCCTACCAGCTTTCCAATCTAACACACTAAAAGAAAACTCTACTAACCTCTTGCCAAATTAAATGAAGAAAAGATGCTTTGCCCAAGTTTGATCCGTCTCTGCCAGAGAGTGGGTGATGAACATTATCAGACCTTTGCGTTAACGTTTCCACCGGAGTGTTCTCTCTGCAAGAATAAAACAGATTGCATTTCAAGATTAAGCTATCTCTATACAAACAATTGAACAAATAAGAAGCTATCTCCTAACAAAATCAGAAGCTATCTCTATACAAAATCAGAAGCTATCTCTATACAAACCATTGAACAAAATCAGAAGCTATCTCTATACACAATCAGAAGCTCTCTCTATACACACCATAGCTTTATCTCTAACCTCAAACCAAACGGAAAAAAAGTACTAACCTCAAACCCACCATAGCTTTATCTCTTATTACATCGATTTGGTTCCATGTTCTTCCTCTCTCCCGGGTCTCTCGAATACAACGAGTTTTGGAACCAAATCGATGGAACCAAGTCGTGTAAAGATAGACAAACAGAGGAGATGCACAGAGCCAAATCTATTCTCAAATCGATTTGTATCAACCCAATTCACTAGACGAGCTTCAAATCAATACAAGAAAATCAAAAAATTTGAACCTCAACGGTGATTCCATTGACGGAATTGGAGGAGGAGGCAGTGATCGATCGGTTTCGTGACATGCAAATAGAGAAGAAGGAAGAAGAACGAAAGAAGAAGGAAGAAGAACGAAGAAGAATCGACGAAGAGAGAGAGAGAGAGAGAATAATTTTTTCCCTTTTGTCTTTAATGATTAGCCTATACAAACTGGACACGTCAGGGGTTTTAATCAATTCTTAAAGTCCCTGCTTTGACAGCGGTTCTGTTGTGTGAATGCATTTTTGATTTATTTTTTTTAAGTTATGCTCTAGAACTCCTTAGTCAAAACCTCCGATGGAGGTGGTCTTAGTTGATGTGTAATTAACAAAAATGTAAATGAAAATAAAATTGTACTTCAACTTTTTTTGTCGAATACATTTAATCAAGGTTTTTAAACTCGTCCCGGATACTGAACTGGATAATTTTCCGGGTCACCGGATTATTTGGTCCACCACGTGCAAATCACATGCTAATTAACTAATTAATTTTTATATAATAATATATTGGCTATTAAAAATATAATATATACTTTATATTTTAAAAAAAAAATATTAGAAAATACTTTGCTTTACGTTCTTATTTTTATTTTATTTGATATACAAAATATCAAAAAATAATTTAGACTATTTAACAATTGTTGTAACAAGTTAGGAGTAATGTCATCTAATAAAAATATCAAGATTCAAAATCCATAAGTATTTAAAATGTGAATAATAAAATTATAATTTAAATCCAAAAGTGAAATATCAAATTATAATAGATTGTCGATGACAAAAATAAACTAATACAAAATCATATTCACTGTTTTGGTTCTCTATATTATCGTTAACTTCATTTTCTTCAAGTGTCATAGTTAAATCTTCATCAAAATCTAAAATTCACAAATAAATAGTTTAATCGTCACTATACATGATAAAAATTAACATGAATACAAAACAGATTCTAATAACATAAACTAAAAAATATTTAAGAAAGAAAAAGTAAAAGCTACCTACTGGTTCAACTGCCGCTGGATTCCAGGTTTTAATATTTTTTACAAGTTTTATTAGGTTTCTCTTTTTAAAATAGTTTCTTCATAAAATTTAAACCCGATTTTATATCGGGTCACTGGTTTACCGGTTCGATCGCATGTCCGGGTTGAGTTTCAAAACACTGCATTTAATCCATAAACTAGACTTTGATCCGCGCACATGCGCGGATGTTATTTTAGTTTCAAATATATACTCCCTATATTCCTAAAAGTAGGATGTTTTACTGGATTTTGATGTTCTAATATATAAGATGTTTTTAATTTTCTAGGTAACTTTTACTTTATTAAAAACTGTGAACTCAATCATATTTTAATAGTCTATTTTGTAATTGGTTGAACACCATTAATTTATAGTTTTAATGATACTTTATAGGCAAAAAGTAGTTTTTTTAATATGTGTGTTCCTACCAAAACATCTTATATTTAGGAATAGAGGGAGTAATATTTATAATTGTTTTCAATTAGTACATGTTTGACTTTGCACAATACCAAGGCGGACAACCTAGCACGCAGTGCAAGGAAGCAACCGTCTTTCGTCGTTCACATGGATGCAAATCTCCCAACATGGTTCACAGAGTCTATATGAGTCTGTATAAGTTGATGACAAAAAAAAAAAAAATATATATATATATATATATATATATATTAATCTATTGGCTATTAAAAATATGATATATACTTTTTGTTCTTTAAAAACTTTATGTTTTTTAAAAAAAAATTGGAAATACTTTACTTTAGTTTCTTAGTTTTATTTTATTTGATATACAAAATATCAAAACATAATTTAGACTATTTAACAATTTTTGTAACAAGTTAGGAGTAATGGCATCTAATAAAAATATCAAGATTTAAAATCCATAAGTATTTAAAATGTGAATAATAAAATTATACTTTAAATCCAAAATAAAACAAAAGTAAAACATCAAATTATAATAGATTGTCGATAACAAAAATAAACTAATACAAAATTGTTAACTTCATTTTCTTCAAGTGGCATAGTTAAATCTTCATCAAAATCTAAAAATCGCAAAAAAATAGTTTAATCGTCAGCTATATATGATAAAAATTAACTTGAATACAAAATAGGTTCTAATAACATAAACTAAAAAAATCTAATAAAGAAAAAGTAAAAGTTACCTACTGGTTCAACCGTCGCCGGATTCCGGGTTTTAATACTTTACAAGTTTTATTAGGTTTTTAAAAATGGTTTCTTCATAAAACGCAAACCAGATTATATATTGGGTCACCGGGTATATGTAATTATGAATAATGTTATATGAAATAATGTTAAATGATAATGTTTAACATTATCTGATTGCAGTAATTTACTGTTTCAAATCTTCTACAGCTGATATCATATGAAAAAAGATACGTGGAAACTGATAGAACGGTCTCTTGGGAAATTCTGTGTAGCTGTACCTAGGCCTAGGCCTGGGACGGATCCAGATATCCGAGAAATTTAGGGTATCCAGATTTGGATCCGTCTGATCCGTCGAATTCGTGGTTTTTGGATATCTGGATTTCGGATATCCGTCTCGATATTCTATTATCCGGATCCGGATCCGTAAAAATAATATTTTTTTAAAAAAAATACTATTTTTTTAATATAATACATCAATTAAATATTTATATAAGATTTATAAATATATTTATATATGTCTACAATATTGTAAAAACTATAAGATAAGATTATAAGATAAGATTAATTCATGTATAAATATTAATATATCAAATATTAATATTAATGAAATTTAAAAATTAATGTGTTTTAAAAATACGGATCTGAATCCGGATATCCGGACCTAAAAATTAAGATATCAGGATCCGATTTAGACGGATCCAAGATTTTACTATCCGGATTCGGATCCGGGCACCCCGGATATTTTATTTTCGGAGCGGATCTCGGATCGAATCCGGATCTCGGATAATAAGTTCCAAGCCAACCCGGTTATCTAAAACGCGGTTTAGGCGGCCGCTTACGCAGTGCTTAGACGATATCCCTTATAATATCGTGGTAATTACCTTCTAAACGCATAAATAATTACATTATTGTAATAATAAGTAATTTATTATTTGTCAATTATATAATTATTATATTATATTATATATTTTATGAAAATAAAACAATATAAAATTTATCAGTAATAAATAATAATAATTAATACAAAATGTTATATATATTTAACATAATATTATAATTTATAAACACCTAGGGTGCATAATTAATTAGTGTTCGATTATTCGTTTTAGAGGCTAGGCATAGTATCACCGTCTGGTTAGCGCCTAGCACTTTTTTGAACACTGGCTGTAGCACATGCCCATTCCATTTCTGCAAACTATAAACTGAAACGGTTATTATAGAGACTTAACCACCCCACTATCTATCTTACTAAAACAAAAGTACAATTTAAAAAATGGAGAATTGATCAAATATGACTTAAAATTTCAATACAAATGCAAAATTAAACATCCTATTAAATCAATTACAAAGTAATCTAAGTAATTAGTATAATTACCATTATGTCCATATGACCAAATAACAAATCAAAATTTTATTTTACCATTTTATCATTTCAAAGTCTACACTTAACAAAAAAAATCTATTAGGAGGAGAGTTCTTAAGAAGTCAAAAATGAACAAAGGAGAAAACGGGTTCAATAAACAGAGAAAATGAAAAATATCAAATATCAGAGAAATGTATAAGAAAACGAGAATTCGGCCAAAAAAAACCTCAACTTTACACGAATTGCCAAAACAAACATAAACTTTGGAGCTGGCCAAAAAAACACCAAACTTTCATTGACTTTAGAATTAATTAACAATGTTTTCGCTGACTTGCCAATTTAGCTCGCCGTCAACAAATTTAACAGAAATATTTGACGTCGTTTATTGTTGACGTTAAGTGAAACGACGTCGTTTTCAAATGAGATGAAACGACGTCGTTTTACACGATTTGAAATTAAAAATATGTAAACCCCTAGATTCGAACCCAGGTTGGTTGGTCAAGTGAGAAGGTGTTTTACCACTGGGCTACTGGCACTTTAAATGTACTTACTAACATATTTACTTTTATTTGGTACATATTAAATATAAAAAATTTTCTAAAAAACTTAATAAGATCTTTAAAATTCCAAAAAAATTAAAAAAATAAAGAAGATTTTTATAAAAAATTTTCTAAAAAACTTAATAAGATCTTTAAAATTAATAAAAAAATTAAAAAAATAAAGAAGATTTTTATAAAAAATAAAAATTCTTCCAAAATTTTCTAAAAAATTAAAACAAACTTTAAATTCCAAAAATTTGAAAAAAATAAAGAAATTTTTTATAACATAAATTTTGAAATTAAAATTGAAAATAAAATTTTATTTTCTTTAAAAAAATAATAAAATATTTTTCTTTAAAAAAAATAAAAAAATCTTCCAAAAATTTCATAAAATTAATTTTGAATTAAAACTAAATATTTGTTTTTCTTTAAAAATTCCAAAATTTTCATTTTTTAAAAAAAAAATCCAAATTTTTAAAAATTATAATAAAATGCAAAAAATTAAAGTTAGAATTATCAACTTTTTATGTGTGTATAATTAATTTCAACTTTTAGCAAATGTATTAAAAAAATTGAAAATTTTGGAAGATTTTTTATTTTTTTGAAAAGAAAAAATAAAATTTTATTTTCTATTTTAATTTCAAAATTAATTTTATAAAAAAGTTCTTTATTTTTTCAATTTTTTGGAATTTTAAAAATCTTTTTAAGTTTTTAGAAAATTTTGGAAGAGTTTTTATTTTTTAAAAAGAAAAATAAAATTTTATTTTTAATTTTAATTTTTAAATTAATTTTATAAAAGTAAACATGTTAGTAAATACATTGAAAGTGCCTGTAGCCCAGTGGTAAAATACATTCCCATTTGACCAACCAACCTGGGTTCGAATCCATGGGTTTACATATTTTTAATTTCAAATCGTGTAAAACGACGTCGATGAAACGACGTCGTTTCACTTAACGTCAACAATAAACGACGTCAAATATTTCTGTTAAATTTGTTGACGGCGTGCTAAATTGGCAAGTCAGCGAAAACATTGTTAATTAATTCTAAAGTCAATGAAAGTTTGGTGTTTTTTTGGCCAGCCCCAAAGTTCATGTTTGTTTTGGCAATTCGTGTAAAGTTAAGGTTTTTTTTGGCCGAATTCCCACAATCCAACTTATAACATTTAAGAAGTAAACCCTTACACCAAAAAGACACAATAGCAACAAAAAAGGAACGCAAAAGGTCTAATCTCTCAAAAAAAAAAAAAAAATGATTACCTGTTTCGGAACGATTCGGTTCCCAAGAAAGGAAAATCAAATCTTTTTATTTACATCAAATCTTAGTTCATATAACCAATTAACGCCATAAACCAGAATCTTAAACCAAATTTTAAGATTCACAAGCCATTGGTCTCAATTACATCACCTAGCTTGGAATCGATATCCGATTTGGCCAACGATATGAGACAGACTGGACTCCGAAGGTTATTATTGGAGGTGGGTTTCACCCAACTCTAAATCCGGTTTGAGAATCCAGTCCAACATTTCAAATGCCCTTCAACCATGAAGAACTAAAGTCCAACAGCACCGAGATGATACGGTCAATCCAAAACGTAAAAGAGATCAGGTCATTAAAGACAGTCTTGATGTATCGAGTTTTTATAGGTTAAAGAGGAAGGAGGTGGAGAGTTAAGTTGTGTTACCACTGATGAGTAATCAAGGATCTTTGAAGAGGGATTCTAATAGTCAATTCTGTTACACCGGAAAAGAGCAACAAGTTATCAATACATTAAAGCCGTCGACACTCGTTACAAATTAGTTCAAAGTAAAAAAAAATATAATGATATATTTGGACTAAATGGTTTATATATTTTCGGGCCAATAACAGGCCTAGTAACAACTTGCAATGGCATACAAGGTTTGTCACATGAGAAGTAACTCCCCACTTGCTCATTTAATTTGCAGATGTGGATAGGCTGAGTTTTGAGCATGAATCCCTTTTATATATTAAATTTTTTTGTTAATATTTCCTTTCAATATAATTATTCTTTTTTTTTTAATTCACTCTATCCTAAGAAATAAACTTGTAGGAAAAGAAAGACCAGTAATAATAAATAAATTATTATTTTTTTCTTTAATTCACTCACTAGTGTGTTTGAGCGGGTTTTCGGGATTACTTGTTTTATATCTGGTGTCTGAGCTTGTTCCCATATGGTAGTTGCGTTCCTGGAAATCATTTTTCAAACTCAAATAATTAAACGTTCATCCCTTTCACTTTCATCTCTTTTTCGGCTTAGTTTAGCGTTTCTTTTCCTGCAGTTTATTGTGTTTCTCCACCATGCTCCTCCTAGAGCCGGCATAGGAGTGGAGGGGGGCAAGGGGGTGTTCACTCTAGGGCCTAAACTTTTTTTTTTGCATAAATAGTAATAAAATGATCTAATTTTTGTAAAAGAAAATTAAAAATAAGGTCCAAAAACATTTAAGTTACTGTAGACATATGTAAATAAATAAATTTAAAAACAATTTTGTCGACCTTGGCTTCACCTCAACTTTGACTTTTTCTTTTAGCCTAGTTTATGGGTTTAGTGTCTTTGCTAAACTTTGGCTCCGGATAGTGTGCATATCACCTTACCGGTTTATGACTCGAGAAAGATTGCAAACTTTTGTTGACTTTGTGTATACTCTTCTTAATATTAGATCAATAGATGACAAAAAAAAATTCTATAATACTCAGTAGGACAAACGATGTTTTGTTTCATTCAAGGAATATATCAATTTTATCTCTGAGGAGACTGCTAAGAACACGTTTAATGAAAGGTTCTTAAAATTAAATTCTTAGCGGAATATAAGAACGTGTCTCTTAACTTTTAACTAAAAAAAATTAAGAACCTGTTAAGCAAATTACTCTCTTCTTAACAAAGAAAGGTCTTCGACTCTTTGTAACATGACTGAATCAACATATATTTTACACGATTAATTGCATTGGCGCATACAGTCAAGACAGATAATAACATATGGAGTTTGTCTTGATGGCATGGCAAGCGTTTTGATCTGAAGCCAATACAAAGTCAATGCCTCATCACCAAAAAATATCTAATTGCTTCTTCAAAACTGAGAAGTTCTAAAACGGAATCTAAATGGAACCAAAATTCAATTTGAGTACCATTAACAATTTTTTCCCACCTACTAAAATGACATTTTTCTCTTTTTTTTTTTTTTTTTTTGGTCAAAACTAAAATAACATTTTTCTAAACTTACTTATCAACTGTTAAAAGAAGTTGAATGGTATTTAATTAAACTAAACACAGACGTAGCGTATCACATCATCTTGTTCTTTTAAGATAAACTAATGCAAGATATTAAATAACAGAAAACCATATGGAAATATTACATGCCTACTAGTACGACTAATCATTTCGATTTGCGAACTTGCAATGAGACGTGTTATACTATTTACTTCTCATATATCCGATAAGTTCGTCGACGTAGCGAGAATTCTCATCCATGTTCCCAAACAAACCCATCATGAGCTTTGTTTTTGCCCTAATGGACTCGCCTGCATCATCAACCATTGCCAATCGAACCGAGTGAGCCACCGAGTCAGAATCAAACGAGCCTTTTTCCTCATCTCTAGGGATCTCAACACCAAGTCCCTTCCCCTCCAACAGCCTAGTGTTGAGCCCTTGCTCATTCAACACCGGGAACAAGATAGGTACTCGGCCGAACCCTAACCCTTCCACCAATGAGTTCCAGCCGCAGTGCGTCAAGAACCCGCCCACCGAGCTGTGACTCAGTATTTTGACCTGAGGAACCCAGCCAACATTAACCATGCCACGTCCAGCAACTCGTTCCACGTACCCATCTAGAATCTGTGACTCGTTTCTTATAACCCAAAAGAAAGGCACCTCTGATTTCTCCAACCCATGAGCGAGCTCGGTGAACTCTGCTGGAGGAAGGCTCGCCTCGGTACCTAGTGCCACGTAGACAACTGAGTTAATGCTCTGCTTGTCGAGCCACTTCTTTATACCAACCCATGTTTTATCTCCTTCGACTTCGTCTTCAGTATCGGTTGGCAAAAACCCTGTCGGAAACACGGGTTTTCGATACAGATCTTTTAGTAAACCAAGCCACTCTGGTTCAAATCCCGTCGAGGTATGGACGAAGACCGCATCAGACTCAGAGATCGAGTAGCCGAACCGTGCAGAATCAGAGACTCCATTCGTATCTTTCCCCCTCTTGTCACCGACCAAAGTCACTTCGTGATAACGATATGCCATGTTCGATTGGAACGGGATCCACGGCGGCACGACCGTGAAGTCTTCCGGCGTAGATCTGACCCCTTCTAACAACAACGATGGCGGTCCCAAGAAGCAGAGAGAGGCTGCGTTAAAGATGCTGAAGAAGGCCTTCGAGATTCCCAGCTCCGCCGCAACTGGAGGAAGCCAGTGAGCAGCGTAGTCATATATGACCCAGTCCGGAGACTCCTCTTGGAGAAACTCCGTCAAAGGTTTCTGGAGGAGATCGAAGGCGGATTTGAGAGACGGTTGCTTGCTGTAAGTCACGTCCATGGAGCATTCGGAGCCAGGAGTTGAGCCGGGGAAGGGAACGAGAGGGAAAGAGACAAAGGTGATGAAGGAAGAGAGGCTTGATGGTAAATTGGGAAGTCTCTCGATGTTTCTTGGTGTCGATATGAAGGAGACCTTGTGACCCTTTTGCGCAAGCAACTTGGACATACGGAAAAACGGAAGAAGATGACCCATAGCAAGCCATGGAAACATGGCTACATGCATAGCTCCTTCTCCCCTCTCCATTTTTGTGTGTTATCTCTGCATCTCCAATAAACAGTCTAACTATCACATATATATATTAGAACTGGTTTAAGTCTGTAACTATCGCTACGTGGTTTAACTAAAAGACAATTTGGAATATGCTTCTCTTTTGAAATAAATTAGCGTCAACAATTTAGAATTTAAAAGACAAAACGGAAAGTTAATTAGTCGGCTCCACGTTTACAAACTTATAATATGTTATAAAAAGACCGCCAGTGTAGTAAGTCAAGAAGTGGATAGCTCAATAGCCTCGTTTTCAATTTTATTAGAGTTGGACTGGAGTTTGGTGCAAACTGCAATGTTTAGTCTTCACAAATATTATAAGAAAATAGGTTTTTTTCAAACCACCACAATGGATGAACTACAAAAAAAAAATATGTTCTTTACTCGTTCGTTAATCACTTAAAACTCGTTTTTTATTTGATCTAACTACAGTATTTGTAAATTTGTAATGCATACATGCTAAATACAATTAAGGGTTCTACGGACTACGAATATACTATCGCTACAAGAAAGTTCGTTTAACGCGATCATTTAAATACTTTACATCCATTAAAAATCTGTTTTCGATGGCAATTCATGTGACATCATATGATAGATATATGGTAACCAATTATCTAAACAAGCATTTTGGAGTATCTTATCATTTTATTACTCCCTCTGTTTATATATATAACTTTTTGTTTGTTTCACTAAGTTGTTTTCAAAGTCCAATGCAAAAAATAATACCAAAAATAATATTTAAACAAAAATTTAAGGGTTTTTAGTAATTAAACCCCATCAACTAAAGATGAATCGTAAAAGAAACTTTCAACTAAAAATCCTATGAAATAAATCATCAACTTTAATTTCGTTAACGTATGTTACCCTCCGTCTAAAAAACTGTGACGGTTGGTGACATACGTTAACGGTTTATATGTTGAGGGTTTATAATGTTAAAAACGTAGTTGAAGAGTTTTTTACTATTCCAAAATAGTTGAAAGGTTTTATCACTAAAATTCATTAAATGTTTTAAAATCATTATTATCGTTTAAACATTATTTTAGATTGATATAAGCCTTTAAAACAAATTTATAAATTTAAATACATTACTTTATGACCGATTTATAAAGCTTCATAATTATTTTAATACTTTGACATATGATTAATACAATTTCACAATGATTTTATAAGTTTTTACAATTTCTGCTACTTGCTAGACACTACTTAAGACTTAATATAACTTAGAAACATTAAATTATTTGATATTTGACAATGACGATATAAACACACAATTTTTCTTATATCATTATTGCCAAATATCAAATAATTTAATATTTTGTAGTTATATTAAGTTGTAATTAATGTATTAAAGTTTATAAATTAGTTTTAAAGGCTTATATCAATCTAATAAATATTTTAAAACATTTAATGAATTTTAGTCATAAAACCCCTCAACTATTTGAATCGTAAAAATCTCTTCAATTAAGTTTCCAACATTATAAACACTCAATTTTATAAATCGTTAACGTATGTCACTTTCCATCATGGTTTTATAGACAGAGGGTAACATACGTTAAGGAAATTAAAGTTGAACGTTTATTTCACATGATTTTAGTTGAGGGTTTTTTTACGATTCATCTTTAGTTGAGGGGTTTAATTACTAAAAACCCAAAATTTAAAAGCAAAGTTAAAAATATGATTTGTTATTGGTTCTCTCCTATCACTTCAATTAAATGCTAAAGTTATAAATGTGTTTTTTCTAAAAACTTGTGATTTTAGACAAAACTACTTATAATTGGAAACAGAGGGAATATGTTTTAGAAACACCTTTAAAGCTCTTTGTTCACTCGAAGATTTTGTTGAAACTAAAAACCAAAGAATATACATAGACGTAACCAAAGTTGGTAAGTTCAAAAGCTTCCGGATACTAAAGTGAAGAATTGAATAACCGCAGATAAACAGTAACATATAAAAACAATAAAAACATATATTATTTTTATTTTAACTTTTTTAGTAAGTTAGTTAGTTTGAGTCAAGTTAAAACTACTTATAATCGTTTGTAGCTACAACTGTAAGATTAAGGGAATTAAATCTCTCTCTATCTCTATTCTCTCTTCTACATATTCTCTCAACAATCTCTTCATCTACTCTATTATTCTTTATTCTATTTAAGTTAATTTCATATTCTCACATGGACAATAGTTCATATTCTCTTTATCTCTTCCGAATTCAATCTATTATATTTTACTTTTTCTAAATCGGACCATGGAAAAATTAATGCAAGTTAGTTGTTCCAATCTCTCTTAAGGGGTTAACTATTTGTTGTGGTCTATGATAGTCATGGTTTATGGCGTCATGTAACTCAAGATAAATATCTAAAACAAACAATCCAACAAGATGGCATGGAGATTATCCTTGTGGAAGAAGGCAAGTGATTTCATAAAGACCGGCAAGTGTTATCTATCATCCAAAACTCCCTAGAAGGACAAATCTTGGAGGCTTACTCCTATTTTGAAACTACCAAGACGCTTTGGGAGACTCTTACAAAGGTCTATAGAAATACCACCAACTTGGGTTGGAACTTTGAAGCAAGGCCATCAATGATCTCAGCCAAGAAGATATGGAGTTCACCCAACACTTTGACAAGTTTAGATCTTTATGGGCTGAGCTTTGAGATGTTAAGGTCAAGTTCGGTTGATGTCTTCATTGAGAGGCATAAATAAGACGAAGTCTTTGGCCTCCTGATGATTCTTGTTTCATTATCTTGTAACTGCCAACAAAGGAGTTTTCAAGTTTGAAGAAACGAAGTTTGGGTGTGTGATCACTGTAAAAAAAAGGGTCATACCAAAGACAAATTCTGGATTCTTTACCTTCATTATATTTCAAAATTCAAACCAAGCAAGTTTAAGGAAACAAGAGCTAATCTCTATAACGAAGCAGCCAATTCTTCTACATGGTTCAATGAGAGAGAAGGCAAGTCATTAGTAACAACGACTCATGCTTTCTTATAACCACTCAGGATGAACTTATGTACATATATATATATATATAGCTACAGTAATATGCTAACATATTTTGTGTCTCGTTCTTAATTTCTACTAAAACTTGTGAACACAATTTGTGCATTTGTTTAATTTTTTTTTTACACGTGACTGCTTCTAAATCAATTGCAATATCATTTATAACTTCAACATGAACATTCCTGATAGTAGTACAACATTTCTTTTAGATATGCACTTTATGAACATGTATTACTAGGTGTTTTGCCCGTATATGCTGACATAATCTTTTTAATTTTTTTCTTAATTTTCATAGTAGAAAAATATTAGTTCCAGATAATAACACAATATATATATATATATATATATATATATATATATATATATATATATAAGAATTGTCTTTTTAAAAATATTTTTATTTTTGACAATTTATCTTTATACAAACTTTTGCTTAATTGATATTAAATTTGAATATTTTTATGTCTTAATTCTTTAACTTTCATATTAGAAAACATTACTTTCAGATAACAACAAAATATATAATTATAATAATTATCATTTTTTTAATATGTTTTATTTTGAAAATTTTATAATAATTAACAATTATCTAATATAACATATAAATCTAATATTATTAACATAAAATTCGATTTTAAAATTTGTAACTTTTATAGTTGAAAACATTATTTTCAGATAACAATACAATATATATAATAATTATATTTTTTTGAAAAACAATACGTTTTTATTTGACAAATTTATCATAATTTACAATTATCTAATATAACATATAAATATAATATTATTAACATAAAATTCATTCTTAACTATATATAAAAATTCATTAACGGTAGTATATATATTAACTGCTCTAACTTTCAACGTGAGAGATCGGATGCGGAAATTTATTTCGCAAATAATAGTATAGATATCAACATCTTGACTTTTTTTAACATCTTGACTTTAATTTTGTAGCATTCTTAAATTGAACCAATATTTCTAATAAAAACCAAAGTAGACAACTTCTTCTTTAAAAATATATAATGCCGGAAGAAACTTATTATTTTGACGAGAACATGTGTATATGTATTGTTCATAGGTAGTATAATATATATATATATATATATATATTAAGATAGAGTTGGTTTAATATTACTAAACTAAAAATAATATATATATATTGATAATATTTTAATATTAATAAATTAACTATAATTTTATTATATAAAGTTTGGTTCTTCAAAGTTGATAATTAACATGATTATGACACATGACACTTAAAATTTTAAGATGGTGACATGTGTTAAAATATTTTATAATTAAATATATATATATATATACTAAGAAAATAACAAATAAATTTTATTTAAAAATTAATTATAGATATTATTTAATAGTAATTTTCCAATTTTAAAATTCTAATAGTAATTTTCCATTTTTAAAATTCTAAACAAAAGATATTTGCAGAATATTATTGTTGTAAATTTCTTTTCGTATTGTGACATGTGTTAAAATATTTAATGATTAAAAATATATATACTAAGATAATAAAAATAGTTTTATAAAAGTAATTTTAAAAAATTATTTAATAGTATATTAATAGAAGTTTGGAGAAATTTTACGTTCACTATTTTCATGGTACCATTTTGCATCTTTATCACTACTAAATAAACATTTTTAAAAATACCTTCATTAAGTGGCAAAAGACTGTTATACCCTTGTTATCTATATATATAATAAATAATTATTTAAATAAATAAAAAATAAAAATATCTTTTTTTATGTTTTAGAATTATACATTTTCAAATTCGAACTTTTTTATACAATTTTTTTTTGAATTTGTTTTTCGAAAATTTTGTTTTTATTTTTTTTCAAAATTTCTTTTTGAAAATCGAAAATTATGTTTGAAACTATTTTTTTTAATTTTTTAAATTCTATTAAAATTATTTAATAGTTTTTTCTATAGAATTTACTTTTTAAAAATCCTATACAAAAAAATGATTTGTAAAATAGTTGATTTAATGCTAATTTTCCTTTTCTAAATCCTAAAGAAAAGATAATTGTAACATATTATGTGATTGTAATTTTTCCTTTTAAAATTTTGACATATGTTAAAATATCTCATGATTAATAAAATATATAATAAGATAGTAAATATCGATTTTTTAAACAAAATACTTTAAATATTATTTAATATTATTTTTCTAAGATTTTTTGTTTTTAAAAAATATAGTTAATAAGATCTGTAAAATAATTTATTTAATACCCATTTCATTTTTCTACAATCATAAAGATTTAATTATTTGATAGTATTTGTCCTTTTCTAAAATCTTAAACATATTTTAAAAGAGTGTTTAATATTAGATTTCCTTTCTTCAAATCCTAAACAATAAAGATTTTTAGAATAATCATTTCAAACATTTCTATGAATAATAAACATCTGTAGAAGGTAAATGTTTTTAGTTCTTTTTATTTTAGAAAAATCTTATCCGTTTTATAATTAAAATTAATTTGTTTTTACAGGCGTTTGGCATTGTTATTGATTTGATTGGCTTGATGCAATTTTAATTTTTTTTTTTGTATTTTTTCTACTTTTCTTTCTCGGATTAGGTTCGATTTAGATATGAAAGCATGGATATTTTGTCTAAGCCTAGGTACAAGGTAGCTAATAACTCGCATATGCACCTTGATTATTTAAATATAAAATGAATCAAAACTTACATGACAAATAAATTTTTATTTATAAAATAATTCTCACATATAATATATCCAAAAATTCATAAATTTATGATTAAAGCATGGATATTTTCATAAATTAAAATATCAAGCAGAATTCCTGCAACGCAAAGGCCCATATCTAGTATAATATAAATATAACTATGAGATTTTCATTAGAATATTTAAATTATTCTAAAGATAATGATAAATTATCAGCTAAATCACTAAAATTATTTATTAAAACGAAAATTGAGAGTAAAATATAAAAATATGAGTAAGCCTAAAATCAAGAACATGACAAATCAGAAAATTCACTTGTCATATATATATATATATATATATATACTTAATATATATGATATGATATTATCGTTATAATTTGTTTTTGAAGATAATGATAAATTGTTATCAAAATCACTAATTAAAAATAATAATTGAGCATAAAATATGACTAAACCTAAAATCATGGTATGACAAATCAGCAAATTCGCTTCTCAAATAATAGTATAGATCCCTATATAATTCAATATGATACTAACATTTGTAACTTACAAGTTATGCGTACCATTCCTAGTTATTAGTTCTCAAAAATAAAACATCAGTTGAATTTTTTGGAAATATTATACACTAATAAAATTAATCTGAAAATTGCCTAAAGATATCAACCTTGACCACATTTGACATAAAAGAGTTGAGAGTTATCTAGAGGTTCAGATTGAGGGATACAAGAAACCTGCATTGGTGGGTTTGGTGATCTAGGAAACTTAACCAGATGTTTTGTATTTATCTCAAAATATTAGTTCATGAGATTGGTAATGGCTTAGGGTTAAAAGTAACACTAACGCTGTTAAAAGTAAGTATAGTGTGTGTAGGAACAACGAATGAGATATAAAAAAAGGCATTTGATACAGAGCACCTCGTCATACGCTTACCATGCCAAATAATAAAGAAGGGCTATTATCTGGTAAGGTACTTGTTTGTTGAAGGCAAAGACCAGTAGAAGCTCATCATAATGCTCAGAGAAACGAACGCCACCATCTGAAAATTAGCGAGGAAAAAAAACGAAATGATTTACTAACTTGTCTATTGAAAGCACAGAGGTCACAAGAGCTACAAAAAAATTGCATTTCATCATAATGATCTTCTCGAGACCATCTAAGCCTTCCCTTCGCAGCTTCACCAATGGTGGAAGATCATACTCTTATTACATGATTAAGAAAAGCCAAAAATTAAGGAAACACGAATCAAAATCAGGAGGAGATATCAACCTGCATAATTGTGGACTGAGCACAAGCTGGAAGAGCGAAATAAGTTTGATCACTACAAACATAAAAGTGTTATCCGACCAAGGGATAATAGGGCTGAAATGGCATGAGAATACTCACCAACAGAACCTGAGACAAATCTAAGGTAATTATGAGGTACTAATCTTCTGTCGAATCCAGGTAAAGGGAAGAAAAATCAACAACCGCTAAAGTACAAGCAATATATAGCCGTTACCAATTAAATATATAAAAAAATACATAGCCGTTACCAACAACCTCCTATTTTTATCTTGCTCTTGAAGAATCTTGACGATTATACAGTGATTTTGATAGATATGATACATGTGATTTTTAATTGAAATATCAGCGTAGCCTTCCGAGTGATAATGGAAGCGGCACACGAACAGAGCCATTCAATTTGGTTGAGGCTTCAGCTACATGGAACGTGGACAGAAGACTACTTGTTGAAGAAATTTTGGAGTAAAAAACGGATCACTGTTTTTAATAGAGGCTATTATAGTAGTATATTGTCTCTGAGGTTCAGGGTTGGTGAAAACATGTTAATATTTGAAAGTGTTATTATCGTGTTGCAGTTAGAAAATTAAGTTGAAAGAATGTAAACACAGAAGGTTCAGTGAGAAAGTTAGTATTTGTATTTAAAAGAAGGATATGACAAATATATACATCAGTAGTTGAACAATTTCTTTACGAATGTTTCACTGTTGTGCATTCCTTGACAATCTAGGTGCGACCGGCACTACAAAGTAGCCACGGGGAGATGGATAATGAGCATACATGATCGGTCTAGGTGGATGGACTGGTCCATAACATCTTCTTGGCACACATCTGCGCATAAGAATCTCTTGTTCCATCACTTGCTGCATAAAAAGATGTTGTTGCAATCGGTCATGTTCCCGCCTTATCATCACAATCTCTCGTTCATGTTCTCGCTTCCGCTTTAGGTCACGAGAGAAAGTGAGATTTGACGTTGCAAATAAAAAGAGTGGTCCGATGATTTGAAACGCTGCGTTTTGACTGAGGCGAAATTTTAGGCGATTCTGACTGCGATACGAGTCGAAAGTTTCCGATGATTCCGGCTCCGTCGCCGGGCTCATCTGGTCCGTCGGAGAGTAATAAAGAGGTTCGCGAAGGTGAGATACGTGAGGAAAAACATCTGACAGGAGATCTGAAGGAAGGGGGTTTGAAATGGGTGGAGGCGGCTCAGGATAAACGAAGCTTGAAGAAATACGATGTTGTGGTTAAATCGATTGAGGGGAAGCATCGGGTGGTAATTCCTGAGGAGGTGCTATCTGATGCTACTCCATTGTGGGAGGATTTCGTTGTAGGGAAGTTTCTGGATATAGCTCCCCACATAGCAAAGGTTCACATGGTGGTTAACAAGATCTGGAAATATGGTGATCCGTCATCTAAAGTGGAGGTATATGATGTCAATGCTACTACTATGCGATTTAAGATCAAGGATAAGAAGGCTCGTGAGAAAATAATCAAGAGAGGGATGTGGAATATAGCTGGAGTTCCTATGATTGTGAAGAAATGGACTCCAAAGACGGAGGAAGAGAAGCAAGAGGAGGAGGTCATCCCGATGTGGGTTCATTTGAGCAAGGTGCCTCTGCATCTGTTTTCTTGGG
Organism: Brassica napus; assembly: GCF_020379485.1. Classification (NCBI taxonomy): domain Eukaryota; kingdom Viridiplantae; phylum Streptophyta; class Magnoliopsida; order Brassicales; family Brassicaceae; genus Brassica; species Brassica napus. The sequence continues at coordinate 14,970,615 of NC_063438.1, forward strand.
AAGTTCTGAGTTTTATGACGAGTACGGTGGGGTTTCCTGTGTATCTGCATCCAGAAACATTAGCTTGCTCAAATTTTGAGGAGGCGAAGGTGTTTGTGAATGTGGATGTGTCAAAGCCATTACCAAAGGAGATTGATTTTGTGATTGAAGGAAAGGAGTTTACAGCCCAATTTTACTATCCTTGGTTGCCTTCTAGATGTAACAACTGTGCGAAATGGGGTCATAGTGAGAAGGTATGTGTGATGAAGAAAAGAGACAAGAAGCAGGGAGGGGTTAAAGTGGGCTCGCCAGCAAGCCGTATTCCCACTGAGACTGTTGATGTTGGCATTATGGAAGTAAAGCAGGCTGAGAGGGGTGATAAGGAGGGGAGTGAAGATATAGCTCTAAAGGAGGTTATAGAAGGATCTGGTAGTGAGTCAGTACAGGAGAAGGAATGGTTGAATGTTTCACCTGATAAAGTGGGAAGAGCTTCGTTGAAAACGCCTAGAACTGAGACTGTTGCGGTCATCTCGGCTTCAAAGTTTTCAGTTTTGAGTGTGGATGAAATTGAGGAAGGTGAAATGCTGAAGGAAGACTTGACAGAACTGGAGGATGGTAATAATGAGGAGGATGAAGAGTTAGAAGCTAGAGAGGAAGATATGATAGAGGATGAGTTACTGGACCAAAAATCGAGAGAGAAAGAGAAAGCAGGAATGCAAAAAGGGGGAAAGCGTGTGCAGAAGCCTAAAGCTCCGGATGTAAATCTTAAGAGCAAAAGGGTTTCTCGCCGTAGATTCTAAAACATGGCGTGTTTCTCATGGAATGTGCGTGGGTTTAACAAAGAGTTGAAGCATTCCGTGGTCAGAGAGTGGATAAATAATAGGGAGTTCAAGTTTGGTTGTATCTTGGAAACTAGGGTAAAGGAGAGAAAAGCAGAAAAGATTCTGAGTACTATGTTCAGTGATTGGTCCTCTATTACCAATTATGAAGATAGTCAAGGAGGTAGAATATGGTTTTTGTGGAGGGATTCGGTCAGAATTACTCCTGTATATAAGACGGATCAGTTAGTAACGGTAAGGGTTGAGATGGAAAATGAAGAGGGGTTTTTTTGTACTAGCATTTATGCTAGTAATCAAGTAGAAGAGAGGAAGGTTTTGTGGATGGATCTAGTTCATCATCATGATTCGCCTATATTTCAGAAGAAAGCTTGGATGGTGTTGGGTGATTTTAATGAGATATTGGAAGGGGAAGAAAGCTCGACGTTCGAGAATGGTGGTAGAATTTCTTGTGGTATGAGGGATTTTCAATCTTTAGTTCTCAGATGTCGCCTCACTGATATGGCTTACCAGGGTCCTCGGTACACATGGTGTAATAAGAGAGGTGAAGGCATTATATGCAAGAAATTGGATAGAGTCTTGCTAAATGAAGAAGCTCTTCACAGGTTTGGTAATGCGTATTCAGTGTTTGAATCTGGTGGATGCTCTGATCATATGAGGTGCCAGGTCCAGTTATTTCCTCCCAAAGAGAAAATAAAGAGACCATTCAAGTATGTTAATGCTATGGGTAGTATTCCTTCCTTTCTTCCTATGGTTAGTGAGTTTTGGGAGGGAACAGAGCGTCTTTTTCTTTCTACCTCAGCAATGTTTCGCTTTTCAAAGAAACTAAAGAGTTTGAAGCCGTTGATTAGAGAAATGGGTAGAGATAAGCTGGGGGATTTATCTAAAAGAGCTAAGGAGGCATTTGATTCGCTTTGCGCAAAGCAGAACTACACGTTAGCAAATCCTAGTGAAGAAGCTAGTAAGGAAGAAGCTGATGCTTATGGAAGATGGTTACATGTTGCGACATTGGAGGAGGATTTCCTAAAGCAACGGGCAAAGCTTCACTGGTTGGATGTGGGGGATCAAAACAATAAGACGTTTCATAGAGCTATCAAATCTAGGCAGGCTCAGAACATGATTCGTGAAATCAGATGTAAGAATGGTAATGTGGTGAATACTCATGAGGAGATTAAACAGGAGGCAGTCAGTTATTTCTCAGAGTTTCTGAATCGCATACCAGAGAATTTTCAGGGAGCAAGTGTAGAAGAGTTGAAGAATTTGCTTGATTTTCAGTGCTCGGAGGAAGATTGCAGAATGCTTGAGGAAGAAGTTACAGCTGAGGAAATCCGCAAAGTTTTATTTGCCATGCCTAATAATAAATCACCTGGTCCCGATGGTTATCCTGCAGAATTCTTTAAGACTACTTGGTCAGTGATTGCGCATGATTTCACCATTGCGGTGCAGTCTGTGTTTAAGTTTGGTTTCCTCCCTAAGGGTATTAATTCAACAGTCTTGGCCTTAATCCCGAAGAAGCTGGACTCACTAGAGATGAGGGATTACAGGCCAATAGCATGCTGTAACGTGCTATATAAAGTTGTCTCTAAGATTGTGGCGAATAGGATTAAGAAGCTGCTACCTCAGATCATCACGGAGAATCAATCGGCGTTCATTAAAGGTCGCCTGTTGATGGAAAATGTTCTGCTAGCCTCGGAACTCGTAAAAGATTATCATAAAGATGAAGTGTCTCCAAGGTGTCTTATGAAAATTGACATCTCCAAAGCATTCGATTCAGTGCAATGGATGTTTGTCTTGCGGAGTTTAAGTGCACTGGGGTTTCCTAATAAATTCATCCATTGGATTGAACTATGCATCACGAGTCCTTCGTTCTCGGTGCAAGTCAACGGGGATCTTGCAGGATACTTTCAAAGCTCTAAGGGACTTCGTCAGGGTTGCTCATTATCACCTTATCTGTTTGTGTTGTGCATGAATGTTCTGTCAAAGAAAATTGACAGTGGGATATTGGAGAGAAGGTTCAAATATCATCCAGGGTGTCAAGAGCTTTTGATCACTCATCTGTGCTTTGCAGACGATCTGATGGTGTTTGTGGAGGGTTCAAAGCAGTCTATCCAAGGTGTATTATCTGTGTTTGATGAGTTTGAGGTGTGGTCGGGATTGAGTATTAGTGTGGAGAAATCTACTATCTATATGGCGGGAACTTCAGAGATTGAGAAGCAGAGTATTTTGAGAAACTTCAAATTTGATGATGGTGAACTTCCTGTGAGATATCTTGGGCTTCCCCTCTTGACGCAAAGGATGAAGAAGCAAGACTATAGTCCTCTTTTGGAGAAGATAAGAGGTAAAATAAGCACCTGGATTTGTAGGTTTCTGTCGTATGCTGGAAGACTCCAATTGGTAACTTCTGTTCTTACCAGTATAGTTAACTTTTGGGCAACAGTGTTTCGACTGCCCTGTAGTTGTATTAAGGAAGTTGAACAAATATGCTCAGCTTTTCTTTGGACCGGGCCAATGCTTAAATCTACAAATGCCAAGGTTGCTTGGACAGACGTATGTTGTCCCAAGAGAGAAGGAGGTTTGGGGATCAGAAGTTTGAGAGTAGTTAATAAAGTTTATGGTCTAAAGCTGATATGGAGAATGCTAACAGGATCATCTCTTTGGGGGAAGTGGATTAGAGCAAAATTGCTAAAAGGTAGAAGTTTTTGGGAAGTTAACGTGAGGATGCAGACGGGCTCTTGGATGTGGCACAAGATGCTTAAACTGAGAAGTGTTGCAAAGCTGTTTTATAAGGTTGAAGTAGGTAATGGGAGGCATATTTCTTTCTGGTATGATAATTGGTCTAGACAAGGAGTTCTTATGGACTTATTGGGTGCTAGAGGAATTATTGATATGGGGGGTGGGGAAGAATGCGACGGTAGAGGATGCTGTGCTATATGGTCGAAGAAGAAGAAGGCATAGATTAAGCATTCTAAATGATATAGAAGATGAGTTGGCTATCATTAGAAGTAATTCAAGTCTTGAAGAGGTTGATAGGAGTTTATGGAGAAGAGACTCGGGTTATAAGTTGGAGTTCTCTACTCAGGAAACTTGGCAGATATTGAGAGATAAGAAACCGTTATGTAACTGGGCGCATGGTATCTGGTTTACACAGGCGACTCCGAAGTTTGCGTTTATGGCGTGGCTCTCTGTTCGTGATAGAATGTCGACCATGGACAGAGTCGTGAAGTGGAGTAGGGGGAGTAATGATATGTGTGTTCTCTGTTATAATGTTCCGGAATCGAGGAACCATTTGTTCTTTGAGTGTGATATATCAGCTGAGGTATGGGAGTTCATAGCTAAAGGATTGTTGCGCCAAGATTTCACTGTTGATTGGTCTGAGATAATATCCATTATTTCTGACAAGGCTAGAGAGAAGAAGAGTTTACTCTGTACCAGATATGCCTTCCAAGCTGTGTTATATGCCTTATGGAGAGAAAGAAATAAGCTGAAGCATGGAGAGAAGATGATGCCTTTACCGGTTTTGAAAAAGGTAATTGAGAAGGGGATCAGAAACAGAATCACATTGGTGCAGAAGAAAGGAGGGAGAGGAATGGAGATGCTAATGCAATTTTGGTTTCAAACAAGAATGTAATTAGCTTATGGTCTTATCTTTTTTGAGGAGTAGTATGCAAATAACTTTGCAACAAAGTATGCACTAGTTGTAATAAGGCTTTTTTTGGTGAATAAATTTAACATTCATTCAAAAAAAAAAAAAAAAAAAAAAGTGAGATTTATGTTAGCGAACACACGAGCCGTCAGTTGGCTGTCGGAGCCAGCGTGATGGGCTTCTCCGACACGTCTGATGCCAAGCTCGTCGGCTAATCTTTGCAACCCGAAACGGCTGTTGAGTCCTTTGCACTGTCCCGCAAGTTTCTTCACGTCGAAAGTTAACCCTAAGAGTTTCTGAACCGTGTCGTTAAACCCAAGTGACGTGTCGGGAAGCCTTTCTCGCCCGGTCATGCTTTGAATTATATAACCTAAATCGTACGATCCATCAAAAGTAACCCAATTAATAATCTTCTTGTCTTCTTCATCTTTAACCATCCGAGTAAACTCTGTGAAGAAATCTTTGATGCCAACTCCTTCCTCTCTGATTCTCTTGAAATCGAGCCCGTTGCGCTTGAGGAAGGCGATGGACTTCTCGTTGCAAAGATCCTCTGTCTCGTCGAAGTCGGAGAAATTGACCTCCCAGGTTCCGCTGATTGCTCCTTCACTGTCGAATAAGGAGAAACCCAGTTGAATTGGTTTGGTTTTGTCCACATTGAACCTCAGGTTTTGGTAACGAGTCTCCTCGCTAGCTTCCATGACGGTCTCTTTCAGGCACCCGGGAAATTCTGTGTCCACAGAGATGTAATTGCAGCTTCTAAGAGATTCCCGCACCAAATTCATCTCTTCTGTCTTGTTCCAAGACCAGATCTCGCGGATGGTCGTCATCTCCCACAAGAAGAAGCACTCTAGTCTGTATCTGCGATTTGTTTCTTTTTAGGTTATTCAGAAAACGAAAAGTGCAGTGAGTATTGTTGTGTGTGATTGATTATATATATATATACTGTATATGTTTATGATTTTCCTTTTTTCCCCACCCAAACTTTTCCTTTTCTTAACAAGCCGAATGTTTACGTTGACCGTTTGGCCTCAGATTTCCTTTTCTTGAACACAAATTTCCTTTTTGTTTTTGGAGCAAATACAAATTTCCTTTTCTAAACATAGATTTTCTTTTATTGGTTTTTCAAATTAAAAGACACTAGAATCTGAAGGGAGAGAAGTATACCAACAAAATTAAACCGACATCAAATATCTAATTCAATTGTTTTGTTCCTATTTTTTCGTTGATAAAATGTAAATATTATATTAGAATATGTTTAGTTATATGCGTTAATTAAGTTGGAAATTTCAAATGGAAAATATTAATAAAAAGTCTATTGATAAAAAGCAATGAGAAGAGCTTAAAATAAATCGTTTAGTTTATGATTAAAGCATGGATATTTTCATAAATTAAAATATCAAGCAGAATTCCTGCAACGCAAAGGCCCATATCTAGTATAATATAAATATAACTATGAGATTTTCATTAGAATATTTAAATTATTCTAAAGATAATGATAAATTATCAGCTAAATCACTAAAATTATTTATTAAAACGAAAAATTGAGAGTAAAATATAAAAATATGAGTAAGCCTAAAATCAAGAACATGACAAATCAGAAAATTCACTTGTCATATATATATATATATATATATATATATATATATATATACTTAATATATATGATATGATATTATCGTTATAATTTGTTTTTGAAGATAATGATAAATTGTTATCAAAATCACTAATTAAAAATAATAATTGAGCATAAAATATGACTAAACCTAAAATCATGGTATGACAAATCAGCAAATTCGCTTCTCAAATAATAGTATAGATCCCTATATAATTCAATATGATATGATATTATCGTTATAATTTGTTTTTGAAGATAATTCAAAATTTCTTTTTGAAAATCAAAAATTATGTTTGAAACTATTTTTTTAATTTTTTAAATTCTATTAAAATTATTTAATAGTTTTTTCTATAGAATTTACTTTTTAAAAATCCTAAACAAAAAAATGATTTGTAAAATAGTTGATTTAATGCTAATTTTCCTTTTCTAAATCCTAAAGAAAAGATAATTGTAACATATTATGTGATTGTAATTTTTCCTTTTAAAATTTTGACATATGTTAAAATATCTCATGATTAATAAAATATATAATAAGATAGTAAATATCGATTTTTTAAACAAAATACTTTAAATATTATTTAATATTATTTTTCTAAGATTTTTTGTTTTTAAAAAATATAGTTAATAAGATCTGTAAAATAATTTATTTAATACCCATTTCATTTTTCTACAATCATAAAGATTTAATTATTTGATAGTATTTGTCCTTTTCTAAAATCTTAAACATATTTTAAAAGAGTGTTTAATATTAGATTTCCTTTCTTCAAATCCTAAACAATAAAGATTTTTAGAATAATCATTTCAAACATTTCTATGAATAATAAACATCTGTAGAAGGTAAATGTTTTTAGTTCTTTTTATTTTAGAAAAATCTTATCCGTTTTTATAATTAAAATTAATTTGTTTTTACAGGCGTTTGGCGTTGTTATTGATTTGATTGGCTTGATGCAATTTTAATTTTTTTTTTTGTATTTTTTCTACTTTTCTTTCTCGGATTAGGTTCGATTTAGATATGAAAGCATGGATATTTTGTCTAAGCCTAGGTACAAGGTAGCTAATAACTCGCATATGCACCTTGATTATTTAAATATAAAATGAATCAAAACTTACATGACAAATAAATTTTTATTTATAAAATAATTCTCACATATAATATATCCAAAAATTCATAAATTTATGATTAAAGCATGGATATTTTCATAAATTAAAATATCAAGCAGAATTCCTGCAACGCAAAGGCCCATATCTAGTATAATATAAATATAACTATGAGATTTTCATTAGAATATTTAAATTATTCTAAAGATAATGATAAATTATCAGCTAAATCACTAAAATTATTTATTAAAACGAAAAATTGAGAGTAAAATATAAAAATATGAGTAAGCCTAAAATCAAGAACATGACAAATCAGAAAATTCACTTGTCATATATATATATATATATATATACTTAATATATATGATATGATATTATCGTTATAATTTGTTTTTGAAGATAATGATAAATTGTTATCAAAATCACTAATTAAAAATAATAATTGAGCATAAAATATGACTAAACCTAAAATCATGGTATGACAAATCAGCAAATTCGCTTCTCAAATAATAGTATAGATCCCTATATAATTCAATATGATACTAACATTTGTAACTTACAAGTTATGCGTACCATTCCTAGTTATTAGTTCTCAAAAATAAAACATCAGTTGAATTTTTTGGAAATATTATACACTAATAAAATTAATCTGAAAATTGCCTAAAGATATCAACCTTGACCACATTTGACATAAAAGAGTTGAGAGTTATCTAGAGGTTCAGATTGAGGGATACAAGAAACCTGCATTGGTGGGTTTGGTGATCTAGGAAACTTAACCAGATGTTTTGTATTTATCTCAAAATATTAGTTCATGAGATTGGTAATGGCTTAGGGTTAAAAGTAACACTAACGCTGTTAAAAGTAAGTATAGTGTGTGTAGGAACAACGAATGAGATATAAAAAAAGGCATTTGATACAGAGCACCTCGTCATACGCTTACCATGCCAAATAATAAAGAAGGGCTATTATCTGGTAAGGTACTTGTTTGTTGAAGTCAAAGACCAGTAGAAACTCATCATAATGCTCAGAGAAACGAACGCCACCATCTGAAAATTAGCGAGGAAAAAAAACGAAATGATTTACTAACTTGTCTATTGAAAGCACAGAGGTCACAAGAGCTACAAAAAAATTGCATTTCATCATAATGATCTTCTCGAGACCATCTAAGCCTTCCCTTCGCAGCTTCACCAATGGTGGAAGATCATACTTGTAGGAGATGGATCTAACCATCCCACAAGGCCCAAGGAATAGAAGGCCTGGCCCGGACCAAGGGAAGCAACGGCTCGGATAGTCGGCTTAATAGGTCAGTCTCTCGGCTCGCCTCTGAAGTACCTTGAGTCGATCGTTGTCGACTAAGAGGCATCCGGCTCGGCGACCGCTCGAATGAATACGGGCCTTTCGGCCCAATAAGGAAAGCCCGCGAAGACGACATAAGCTAGGTCAAGAACGACACATCAGAGGACTATATAAGGAGAAGGAAGAGGAACGAGAAAGGGATCCGAAATCATCTGACTAACACTTGGCGGCTAGATTAGGGTTTTCACCTTTGATTCATCTTGCCGTTATTTGTACTTTTCCGGTAGCTCCCCGAGTTACCGGCTTCTTCTCTGTCGCACTTTCTTACCTCTCTTGTAACCGACTGATTGTCTCTTCCGACCATAATAAAACGTCTTTGTTAAACCCACGTCTTCTTTATTACCGTTTTCCGATCAAACAGTTGGCGCCCACCGTGGGGCATTTTTAGCAAAGTAACGTTAGTACTATGGTTGTCAGCAACGACAGTTCTTCGTCAGGCGAGGAGCGCGAAGCTCTCGAGGTGATGTCGGCTCCCGAGGTAACACCTACGCCTACACCAGTAACTCCGCTCCCCCCTCCTGCGTCTATGGAAACCATCTTGGCACGCCTCGCCCTGCAAGAAGCGGCGCAGAAGGCGGCGGTCGACCAAATCACAGCGATAGCAAAAATACTCGCCCCTATCGCTGCAAACGCCGAAGCTTCAACGGCGCAGTACCGTCGACACCTGTTCGCCACTGAACGAACCACCAACGTAGCACCTGCGCGGGATAACAACAACCAGAGCGCTGGTAACAACAACCAGAGCGCCGGTAACGACATCAACGCAGACACCGCAAGCGAGCTAGCCGCGTTGAAACAGTCGGTCCTCGACATCAACTCAAAGATCCACCAGGTGACGACCTCGGCGCCCCAAATCGAGCACGTACTCGCGGAATCTCTTCGCACACCCTTCACGCAAAGGGTCACCGGCGTACGGCTCCAGAAGATGGAGAAACTTCGTCTTCCAACCTTCAAGGGTCTCTCCGACCCTTCTACTCATGTCACGTCCTTCAACATAGCGATGCGACGCGCAAATCTGACCGACGAAGACAAAGACGCCGGCTTTTGCCAACTCTTTGTCGAAACCCTAGAAGGACCGGCTCTTACTTGGTTCACAGGCCTCAGAGAAAACTCCGTCGATTGTTTCCACGACCTCTCGACGGCCTTCCTGAAGAATTATATCATGTTCACCAACCAAGAAACGACCGTGTCCGACTTGTGGAACCTCACTCATACCAGCGGCCAAAGCCTCCGCGACTTCATGGAGAAATTCAAGGCTATCGTCTCGAAAGTTGATATTCCTGATCCTATCGCTGTCGAGTCTCTGATGAACACTTTGCACGTTGACTCCACGTTCCGTCAGGATCTTTACCGATACCCGACGAAATCTGTGTCTGACGCCATCGCTCGCTCGAACAACTTCATCCGCATGGAAGAAGACACAAGAGCAAAGTTTGCAAAAGAAGCAGCAGCGAAGCAGCGACCCGCCCGAACAAACGACACCCGCCCTGAGCCCCGCCAGCACTCATCCGGTGGGAACACCACTCAGAAGCGAGGCTACGTTAGCTCGGTCGACGACGAGGAATCGCCAAAAACAGCAGCCGTCACGCGAGAGAAAGCCTGGAACCACTGGGATCGAGACTCCGCCTCGAAGCAATCAAAGTCGTCCGAACCAACGAGTTCAAACTCCGAGGAGCCAAAGAAATGGTGCCTCTACCACAAAAGGGATTCCCATGATACGAAAGAGTGCAAAGTCCTCATCGGGCAATTTTTCGACGGGATCACTAACGGGACAATTCAAATGCCCACCTCTCCAACGACACCGAAAAACACCAAAAGTTGGAGTAAGAACAAGGAGAAGAAGGCACAGAAGTCTCAACAGAACACGGCCCCCAGCGAGGAAAGAGCGAGCCCTGAGCGCACTCCTGTCAACAACGTCGGCCCCGCCAACGATTCATCCGAAGACGAACATCCGCGTCGCCGGCGACGAGTGGAAGTCATACTCTCTCACCCTTTTGACTCCTCTGACGACGACTCCTCGACAATGCAACCAGATTTACGCGATAAACTGAACAGCAAAGTCGAGCAATCTCTCACTTCCCCGACAACAGACAAAGATCTGCGCACCCTATTGAAGCGAAAGAACGCTACGAACGAACACGTAGGAAGCGCCGACCTCCGCGCGACCATCTCAAAATCCAGCGCCAGGAGAATAGGTCAAAACGGCGACCTTCGCGACCAGCTCAATTCAAAGGCCGATGACCTGAGAATCCAACTCAACCGTTCAAAAGGGTCCGATCTGCGACGACGTCTCGAATCAAAAAAGAAAAAGCCCGCAAAAACTCTTCAATTCGAGAACACAACCGATGACTTAAGGAAGCAACTCGAATCAATGCGAGCTACCCGCAATCCGCACATTAGCGTAATCATGGGAGGATCACCTCCTTGCGGCGACTCAGTTCGAGCTGTCAAAGACTACAAACGACAAGCCACCACCTCCAAGAAGTGGCCGCCTCCAGTCGAAAATGATCACCAGATCACTTTTTCGGCACTGGATACCAAGGGCGTCCATACGCCACACAACGATCCTCTCCTCGTCGACCTCGACATCGGAGAATGCCTAGTCGCAAAAGTCCTTATCGACACCGGCAGCTCAGTCGATCTCATCTTTCGCGACACACTCGACAAAATGGGAGTCGATTTGAGAGATATGAAGCCTTCCTCTCGCACGCTCACTGGCTTCAACGGGGCCTCGGAGCAAATGATCGGAACAATTCGTCTTCCAGTATACGCAGGTGGTATAACCCGTACCGTCAAGTTCTCCGTCATCCGAGCCAAAGCACCCTACAATGCCATCCTCGGAACACCATGGTTGCATTCCATGAAAGCCGTTCCCTCGACGTACCATCAATGCGTCAAGTTTCCCGGCAAAGACGGAAAAACACAGACGATTCGGGGAGATCAACAAGCCGCGAGAGAACTGCTGATTGCAACCGTAAAGATGCAGCAACAGGCTTCCCTCGTCAACTCCGTCAGTAAACCACTCAGCAAGATATACCCCCAGAAGGAGGAAGTTCGCGAAGTCGCAATCGATGAATCCGACCCAACGAAAATCATCCGAGTTGGCGTCTACCTGTCCGACGACATATGTTCAAAGATCATCTCTTTCATCAAAGACAACGCTTCAACGTTCGCCTGGAAGACCTCGGACATGAAGGGGATCGACCCCGCAGTTACCTCCCATGAACTGCACGTCGACCCGACTTTCAAACCCATCCGACAGAAGCGACGCAAACTCGGTCCAGAAAGATCTAAGGCAGTGAACGACGAAGTCGACCGGCTCCTCGACGCGGGTTTTATTACCGAAGTTCGATACCCTGAATGGTTAGCCAACCCGGTCGTCGTCAAGAAGAAGAACGGCAAATGGCGCATATGCGTCGATTTCACGGACCTCAACAAGGCATGCCCAAAGGATAGTTACCCACTCCCTCACATCGATCGTCTCGTCGAATCAACCGCTGGTAACGAACTCCTAACCTTCATGGACGCTTTCTCGGGCTACAACCAGATCTTGATGCATCCCGATGATCGCGAGAAGACAGCATTCATCACCGACAGAGGGACTTATTGCTACAAGGTGATGCCCTTCGGGCTAAAAAACGCCGGTGCGACTTATCAGCGACTCGTTAACCGAATGTTCGCTGATCAGCTTGGCAACACCATGGAAGTGTACATCGACGATATGTTGGTCAAATCGCTCAAGGCCGACGACCACCTAAATAACTTACGCGACTGCTTCAAGATCTTGAACGACTATGGGATGAAACTCAACCCGGCCAAATGTACCTTCGGTGTCACCTCTGGGGAATTCCTCGGCTACATCGTCACTCAGCGAGGAATCGAAGCTAACCCCAAGCAGATCTCGGCGATTCTCGACCTTCCAAGCCCGAAAAACAGCCGCGAAGTGCAGCGACTAACGGGACGCATAGCAGCTCTCAACAGGTTCATCTCGCGATCGACCGACAAGTGTCTTCCCTTCTACGAGCTACTAAGGGGAAACAAGAGGTTCGTCTGGGATGAAAAATGCGAAGAGGCATTCAATCAACTCAAGCATTATCTCACGACCCCACCCGTGCTATCGAAGCCAGAAGCCGGCGACACACTATCTCTCTACATCGCCGTCACATCCTCCGCCGTCAGCAGCGTATTGATTCGAGAAGATAGGGGAGAACAGAAACCAATCTTTTACACAAGTAAAAGAATGACGGAGCCTGAGACGAGATATCCAACACTCGAAAAGATGGCCCTAGCTGTCGTCACCTCGGCAAGAAAACTGCGACCCTACTTCCAGTCGCACACGATCGAAGTACTGTCCAACCAACCACTCAGAACGGTTATGCAAAATACTAACCAATCGGGGCGGTTGACCAAATGGGCGATGGAGCTGAGCGAACATGACATCGTATACAAGAATCGCACAGCAGCAAAGTCACAAGTCCTTGCCGACTTCTTGATCGAGTTGACGCCAGAGCTGGAGCAAGACCTCATCCTACCAAGTGTAAACTGGATCCTCCACGTCGACGGTTCATCCACGAGTAAAGGATCAGGAGCAGGAGTGCAATTGCAATCACCAACAGGAGAACTCATTCGGCAGTCATTCAGTTTCGGTTTCGCGGCATCAAACAACGAAGCTGAGTACGAATCCCTCATCGCGGGGCTCCGTCTCGTCAAGGCGGTGAAAGCCAAACGAATCAGCGCTTACTGCGACTCTCAACTCGTCGTAAGCCAATACCTCGGTGATTACGACGTCCGCAACGAAAGGATGGACGCCTACCTCAAACTCGTCCAGGACCTTACGCGAGACTTCGAGTTCTTCGAACTCACGAAGGTTCCTCGCGGAGAAAATGTTTGTGCCGACGCCCTCGCCGCTCTGGGAAGCAAGCTACACGACCAGGTCAAAAGGACAATCCCGATCCACAAAATCGAGAAACCAAGCATTGACACGAAGGCAGAACAGGCCGCGATTATAGCAGCGATCAACGACGCGATGGACATTGACGAAGTGGAATCTCCCTCGCCAGATGATCACCCAACAGATTGGCGTAAGGAACTCATCGATTACCTCGCGGAAGGTTTACTGCCCGTCGAAAAATGGGACGCCCGGCGACTGAAACGACGCAGCGCACACTACGTCGTCATGGACGGGGAACTACACCGATGGACTGCAACAAAGGTACTACTCAAGTGTATCGCCGGCGAAGAAACGAGACTCGTCATGGCCGAAACACACGAAGGAGCAGCAGGCAACCACTCGGGCGGGCGAGCTCTCGCACTAAAAGTTAAAAACCTCGGATTCTACTGGCCAACCATGAACGCCGACTGCGAGACATACGCGCGCAAATGCGATAAATGCCAGCGTCACGCCAAAACCATACACAGCCCAACGGAGTTTCTCCACACCTTGACTGCTCCATACCCATTTATGCGATGGGGAATGGACATCATTGGTCCGATGCCGGCATCCCGACAAAAGAAGTTCATCCTGGTCCTCACCGATTACTTCACCAAATGGGTTGAAGCCGAAGCCTACGCCAGCATAACCGACAAGGAGGTACAAAACTTCGTCTGGAAGAACATAATCTGCCGACACGGGCTCCCATACGAGATAATCACGGACAACGGTTCGCAATTCATCTCGCATCATTTCAAGGGCTTCTGCGACAGATGGCGCATTCGACTCAACATGTCGACACCGAGAAACCCGCAAAGTAATGGTCAAGCCGAATCGACGAACAAGACCATCATAGACGGTCTGAAGAAACGACTCGACTTAAAGAAAGGTTGCTGGGCAGACGAACTAGATGGTGTCCTGTGGTCTCACAGAACCACTCCTCGCGGAGCGACGAAGACTACACCCTTCTCAATGGCCTACGGCGTCGAGGCAATGGCTCCCGCAGAAGTGAACGTGACGAGTCTGCGCCGAGCGCGAATGCCACAGAACGCTGAACTCAACCGCGACATGCTCCTCGACGCACTCGACGACATCGAGGAAAAGCGCGACCAAGCGTTACTCCGTATCCAGAATTACCAGCATCAAATCGAGAGCTATTACAACAAAAAGGTCAAGTCGCGTCCTCTCGAAATGGGCAACCTTGTCTTAAGAAAGGTCTTCGAAAACACTAAGGAGTGGAAAGCCGGCAAGCTCGGAGCCAACTGGGAAGGACCATACAAGATAGTCGAAGTCATCAAGCCCGGAGTATACCGCCTCGAGACTTCAACAGGCGAAGCAGTACCGAGAGCCTGGAACTCCAAACATCTCCGCCTCTTCCATCCTTAGTCAAGAAAAAACACCAACCCGAGTAAATGCGCCACAAAGGCCACTTTTACTCGCAATCTATTGATCGAGTAAATGCGCCACACAAAAAAAAAAAAAAAAAAGAGTAAATGCGCCCCAAAGGCCACTTTTACTCGCAAAAAAAAAAAAAAAAAAACGAGTAAATGCATCACAAAGGCCACTTTTACTCGCAATCTAAGAACTACGAATGGCTTGATTCCCGCAAAGGGATACGTAGGCAGCCCAAAGAAAAGGGTCCAGCCGAAATAAAAAAAAATAAAATAAACCCTCCCCGAGGAATCGATCTCTGAAGCAGACGATCACTTAAGCGATGCCTACACGAGCACGCCCCGGCTCCTCGAACAAATGTATCGGCACTCGCATCCCACGTTGAATACGTCCTGATCAGACACATATTCACGGGAATCGACCGCGTTGCGACCTAAACCAACATGGCCGAGACAATGACTCCAACTCATCCTATAATTAACTAAGTAAGGTCTGGCCAACCAAACGCTTGAAAATTACATTAGGATCGACTTGGAACCGTCAAAGTCGAAAACTCTCAATTGACGACTAAAACTCAAAGTGGCAAACGGTCACAACTCAAAGAGATCGACCGAGACAAAGTCATAACGAGCTTAAAGCTATAATGATTCGACGTCTCGAACAGCATCTACACCGAACAAATAGAGTTACTTCGAATCTCGAGAAATCATGCATTTGATAAGACAAGTCTAAGTTAAATAAAACGGCTTATGTGATCCAAACAGTTCGAAATAACGAGCACAAGAACGAAAGCCCCAGAAGGCAGAATCCTAGAAAAGAAAAAAACAACAACAAAAGTCCTCCGGGACTCAAAAGAGAACAACATACAAGAGACCCTAATCCTCTCGGTCGCTCTCACGATCGTTGAGGGCAGAAAGCTCCGAAGCCCTAACACTCGACTCACGAGCAGCCGGAGAGACGTGCATTTCATCTGATCTCGGGATCTCTTCAAACACCCCCACATTCTCTTCTTCATTGCCTCGACGGGACCCTTCAGCCGAAGTGTCCGAAAGTACGAGCAGGGGGGCGTTATCTTCAGCAGCAAGGTTCCCTCGGTTAGGCGTCTCTCCCTCGAATGCAGTCGAAGGACCCTCAACGAGGGGCGTCGGGACTGCATGCTGCACTTTCGTCGAATGAGTGAGCGGAGTGTGAAGAGTCAGCGCGGTCTCGGGATCGATCAAGCCAGCGTTGGACCCATACGGGTCGAGACTCGCCAAGATTCGAGCATCCACGAACTGAGAGTCCAGCACGAGAGGAGAGAGTGCGAGATCTCCCGCGGGAATCTCGCCCACTTTGAGCTTCTCGGCCTCTTGCTCGTATTTCCTCTCTTGCTCCGCGAAAATCTCAATGGTAGCTTGCGAGATGTCGCTCCCAGCCCTCCTCAAGGCTTCGAGACATTTCCTGGTTCCAAAAGCTTGGCTATGGAGTAACCGAGCTTCATCATAGAGGCCTCGTCGCTCTTCTCGGGAACGAATCCTCGCGAAACGACGGTTAGCCTTCGCGGCCATCTTGGTCTCGACTCTTGCCCTTTCCTTAGTGACCTCTAGGACCCTGGAGTCTCTAAGGCGTTTCATCTCCCTTTCATGAGCCGCAGTAAGTGAGACCTTCTCGCTCTCAAGATCAGCATTCTTCTGTTCAAGCTCACGGACGATACCTCGGGACGCCTCCAATTCAGCCTTCAGCTCGTCTCTCCGAGTTATGGTGCGAGTCATCATACCATTGAGCTTCTCGAGATTGCTCCTTTTCTCGCTTAACTGGCGAGCAAGGACCTCCTCCTTCTCAGCAAACTCCTTCTTAGCCAGCTCTAGTTCACCCAAAGCTTCCTTCAGCGCAGTGTCGTACTTGTCAATCAAGACATTCATCGCGCTGTCCCCCTAAAGACGCGAGGCAACGAAAACCGTGAGGAATTAGCACTAGGGTAATGGAGCAAGAAAAAGATAAGAAGAAGTTGAATTATTTACCAGCAATTTGGCCCTCGCGGCTTCCTCGTACTCTCCCCCGAAGATAAGGTCCTTCACGGCGGGCAAAGGTTTCGCCCTTCCCCTAAACTGACGAAGGAGCTCCCCGCATTTCTCTGGAACGTACGCCAATGGAGCCGGCCCCTCGTAGTGGAAGTCGACTTTGTCAGGAAAGCTAACTCCGGGCACCCTCCTCAAGATGGCATCACCACGAGAAGAGGTACCAGTCTGGACGGCCCCGATATTGGGACGGGCCGGAACCTCTACATAAGGAGATATCGGAGCAGGAAATTGCCCCTCGCCATCTGCCTCGTCGTCACGCCTTCTTATCAGAAGAGGCGACCCCTCAGATTCCTCTTCAAGGTTATCTGAGCCCGCATCTCCGAGAGAAGCCTCGGGCTCCTGCCCGTCGACGGCCTCCTCCTCGTCGTCTTCTTCTCCAAGGGCCCCAGCTGCGAGAGCCTCCTCCTCGGGATGAAGTCCTTCTTCTTTGACATCTCCCCCCTCAGTTTCGGTCGGTCCCTCGAGATTCCCCGACTCCTCGCTAACGGACTTCTTCTTTGTCCTCTTCTTCTTCTTCTTCTTCTGAGGTTCACCAGAAGGAGGGACATCACTCGCCTCCTCGGTACTCCTCTCAGCTCCCGAGCCGTCACCTCTCTTTCTTTTTTGCCCTTCCCCGCGCCTCTGGCTTCGGAAGGGGGAACCTCGCCAGCACGAGGAACCGCCGTCGAAGGACCTTCCCCGCTGACCAGCCCCAGCTGGGCCGCTATCATTGCGCTCAGATCAGGAAGAGTGCCCATCTTCTTCGCTTCGGAAATTTGTTTCTGAATGTCTCTCGGGAAGATGTCTAGTCGCTTAGCGCGAATAGAAAGAACGGTCGGAAGGTCGGATCTCCACTCTCCTGAAAATATGCAGAAGAGTCAAGACGCGACAAAAGATCTTACGACTAAAATGACTTAATCTAAAGGTGCGAGAAAACATACTTCGAGCGATTCGATCTTTGAGCTCGTGGATCTTCTTGACGGTGATCTCGGACCAGCGATAGACTCGAAGCAGAGCGACGGCACGAACACTCCTCAAGAAATCTTCGGGATAAACGGGAGAAGTAGGATGGCCGACTGCACACAAAGCAAAAAGATATACATGATTAGAATCAACAAAGTTGCTTACGGATCGCGACAGAATATTCTACCGCAAGAACGGTTCCAAAGAACTCGATAATCATTTCGTGGAGGTTCCTCGAAGGCCGAACTGTCGGACTTGAGGAAGAAGTAGGAACGTTGCCAGTTCTGCGTCTTATTCGGATGACCGGCGCATACATTGCAGTTCGGTCGCATCTTCACCGAGTAGGTGCCATCCTTCATATCGGTTATTGAAGTCATCTCCTCGAACGATCTGACGCTCATCGGCATATCGATCTGCTCCGCCAAAACCGACAAAGTAACCGCTAGTCGCAGCGAGCCATTCAGCAGTTGACTAATCGCGAGATCTCGGCGCCTGGCGTATGCAGTAATCAGTCGCGGGATGGGGAACCAGCAGCGAGTGTCTCCCTGAAAGTAGGATTCATACACTGTCTGGTACCCAATCGGAGGAGACCAAGGCCTCTGCGTCTCCGTAGGCACAAGGAAGGTCACGCCCACGGCGCCAGCTGCCCGAAGAACCCTTTTCACACTTCTCGAAGTCGACTTTGTCTTCTCTACGCCTTCCCAGTCCTGACCGGCTAAGAAGGCGGAAAGCAATAAGTCGGTATGAAGTTGAGGAAGCTCTTCGAAAATCCCGTCAGGGTAGAAAATAGTCGGGAATAGTTCGGCTTCAGAATCGACACTTTCCGAGGACCGCCCTCCACAGGTCGAGCCCTCAAGGTGATCGACTCAACAGGCATCGCCCCCTCTGCCCGTCTCTCGCACATTCTGTCGCATCTCTCGCAACGACGTTCTCACTCCCTTCCCTCGCTAGTCTCGCGGCATCCGCGACCAGGAGCCTCTGAGAACGGGATAGGTTCGCCGTATCCATCATCGCCCCACGGTGAATCGCTTCTGGATCTCCGACACGATCCCCGTCGGGATTTCTTGCCGTATTCGACGCCGCTGCGACTGCCTCCCTTTCTGCTGCCTCGATAACCTCTGACCCCCGACGACATCGCGGAGCGTAACGATGAAGAACGCTTCGAATGAATCTAACAACACTTAGAGAGATAAAGGAAGAGAGAGAAAGTACCTTTGATCGCGGAGAAAAACTTGAAAAAATGAGAGAAGACCACGTATTTATAAGGAAAAGAGAAGGGGGAAATTCGAGGTGTCATCATTAGGCCTATTCGGGCCTAAATGGGCCTCGAAATCTCCCCTAAAAACCCAGCGGACCCTCGCGACGATTCCGCTTCTCGACGTGTCGTGAAAAGAAGAGATGGGGGAAAATCAAGCGTCATCATTAAGTCTAAATGGGCCTAAATGGGCCTCGAAACTCTCCCTAAGATCCCGACGGTTCTCGCGACTTTCCGGCTTCTCGTCTA